>NW_026683236.1:0-1165 GCF_030247195.1 Topomyia yanbarensis | reverse complement strand
AAAAGGTTATTTGCAGAAGGTTTGGCAGAAATATGTTTTTCCCTGCATCGTAAAATATATTATGCTTATTGTACGATCTGTGATGTATTTTTTCGAACAATTTCCGCAATATGATTTTTATCGATTAGTTTTAATTACAGTAACGTAATTTGTTCAACAAAACATGACGTGTTTCAATTTCAATACGTGTTCAAAGTAGTAGCTACTTTTTCCAGTTTTTTTTTCATTTCAATATAACGGTTGACGAGTTTCCAGCATTTTGTGATTTATAATGGTAATAGAGTGAAGACCCATTTTTATCAGCCCATTGGTGAATTTTAGGCTGATAAAACGGGGACATTGACAAAATCGAGATATATAATTTTCTTTCTTTTTAATCAACCGATGCTCTTAAAATATTCTTCTTTTGTCCCTAGATACAGCCGCTTAACTCTTTTCGGATCTCTAAGATAACAAAAATATGCTCAAGAAAGGATTTACTAGAAATCAACTTGGTTTATCTGCTAGAGCCCATCAAACTGCTATCAATTTCTTTTTTTTTTTCTTTTTTCATTTTTCTTTTGATACGCAATTCTCACTTCGACATAGATCTTTCATGAGGGCCTAAATCAGTGATGCCGCAAGTACAGATTTATATAGAAAGGTACAGATTTCTGAAGCATTTTTGGCACAGATTCTGTACGGTATCCCTAATAAACATCTAATGATCCAAGAGCCTAACTACCTGTTTAGGGTATCATCCATACAATATGTGGAATCGTTGGACTATACGGGTTAAAGTTTGTGTATAATTTTTTTTTATTATTTATTTTATCTGTACGATTACAGATTTTTTTAAAAATTGCAGATTGGTACAGATTTTTTACATGACAGCAAGGTAAAATAATTTAACCCTGCGATGCATCCCAGTAAACAGTTGAGTTAGGTAGCAGTGATGGCAAGAATCTGAAGTGGAGCTGGTACTGATTGAGCTTGAACTGAAGCTGGCATTATAAGGCAATATGCGAGAAACATGCTTCCAGCAAATCAAAGGGATGATCTTCTCGGAGTGCATACGTTTACTCTGACGTACTCCATTTGAATTCCTGCAAGCCGGTTTCTCGCATCTTATTGATATTTCCAACCCCATCTCAGCTTCTCGCCGCAACTCTGTTGGCCACCTTTG
>NW_026683235.1:0-1165 GCF_030247195.1 Topomyia yanbarensis | reverse complement strand
TATATATATATATATATATATATATATATATATATATATATATATATATATATATATATATATGTATATATATATATATATATATATATATATATATATATATATATATATATTATATATATATATATATATATATATATATATATATATATATATATATATATATATATATATATATATATATATATATATATATATATATATATATATATATATATATATATATATATATATATATATTTAAAACAATGTTGGCGTACGTAGACCGCGCATCACTTAAGAACGGCTTGATGGATTTGCGCAATTTGTTCTTCATTTTGTTGGAAATTTTATGTAGAACAATGTTAGATAGAAATAAAATCTGAAATTTTTTGATAATCCTCCTATTCGTGCAATTATGCTTTTCTCATATACGATAATCCTCCTATTAGTGCAATTATGCTTTTCTCATATATGAGCACATCTATCTATATATATAAAACAAAGTTGGCGTACGTAAGACCGCACATAACTTAAGAACGGCATGATGGATTTGCGCAATTTGTTCTTCATTTTGTTGGAAATTTTATGTAGAACAATGTTAGATAGAAATAAAATCTGTAAATCTTTGATAACCCTCCTATTAGTGCAATTATGCTTTTCTCATATATGAGCACATCTATCTATATATATAAAACAAAGTTGGCGTTCGTAAGACCGCGCATCACTTAAGAACGGCACGATGGATTTGCGAAATTTGTTCTTCGTTTTGTTGGAAATTTGATGTAAAACAGTGTTAAATCAAAATAAAAACTGTAGATCCTCCTATTAGTGCAATTATGCTTTTCTCATATATGAGCTCATCTATCTATATATATATATATATATATATATATATATATATATATATATATATATATATATATATATATATATATATATATATATATATATATATATATATATATATATATATATATATATATATATATATATATATATATATATATATATATATATATATATATATATATATATATATATATATATATATATATATATATATATATATATATATATATATATATATATATATATATATATATATATAAAACATAGTTGACGTACGTAAGACCGCACATCACTTAAGAACGGCATGACTGATTTGCGCAATTTGTTCTTCATA
>NW_026683234.1:0-1181 GCF_030247195.1 Topomyia yanbarensis | reverse complement strand
AAATCATCACAAACACCTTCCCACAACCCGAAAAAATCCCGAATATTCCACATCAATTTAACCAGAACCCACATAAAACAACAGACATCGAAAAATTAACCAAACAAATAAAAGAAAATCTCATCCAACAACTCAATATGCGAAACATAGTAGACAAAATAAAAACTATCCAAAATATAATCATACAGAACACATATAAAACAGAATCTATAGAACAGGACTTACTATTAATTAATATAAGTAATGAATTGAACTCTATAGTACAACCATTTGAAATCTATGATACAGTTGAAAACTTACCCACCCAAAATGAATACACACACCAACAGGAAACTCACAATAATTCAAAATAATGTAACAAGCATAAGACCATCCCACACACGAGAAGCCATCAAAGAGTACTTAAATAGAGAAGACATAGATATTGCAGTACTCTGTGAAATTTGGCTGAAACCTAACGAATCATTCAAATTTCCAGGATACAAATTCATCAACAAAGTACGACCTACAGGCTACGGAGGCGTAGGTCTATTAATCAAAAACGAAATCACAACAAAAGAATTCGATCTACCGAACTTACACCCAATTGAAGCCTTAGCAATAGAAACAACAAATACCCAACCACCCCTACTAATAATATCAATATACATACCACCCCTACCTATTAACAATAGTCATATTAAAACACCCTTGAAAAAACTACTAGGTATAATAGAAACGCAAAAAAAATCAACAATTTTAGCAGGTGACTTCAACGCTCACCATCAAATGTGGAACCCTCTTCACCCGAACTGCCCGAGAGGAGAATTGCTCGAAAACTTATTACAATCTAGTGATCTGATGCTACTCAATGACGGTACAAACACACTCATAAAAGCTCCAAACACAACCCCTTCTGCAATAGACCTAACACTAGTGTCTCCTAATATAGCTGCAAAAACAAAATGGGAAGTACTTAATGAAGATTTCTTCAGTAATCATCGAATAATCCAACTAGAAATAGAAAATACAGCAACACAATATTTACACAACACAGAATACTTCAACAAAAAGCAAGCAATAGACAAAATGAATATGCTAAGACCACAAATGATACACGAACCAGAAGATATAGTGCCAATACTAAGAGAACAAATAGAAACATCAAAATACACAATATCCAAGAACAACCGAACACCAAA
>NW_026683233.1:0-1218 GCF_030247195.1 Topomyia yanbarensis | reverse complement strand
TATATAATATATATATATATATATATATATATAATATATATATATTATATATATATATATATATATATATATATATATATATATATTATATATATATATATATATATATATATATATATATATAATATATATATATATATATATATAATATATATATATATATATATATAATATTATATATATATATATATATATATATATATATATATATATATATATATATATATATATATATATATTATATATATATATATATATATATATATATATATATATATATATATATATATATATATATATATATATATATATATAATATATATATATATATATATATACGGTGTTTGGTTCATCTCGAGGTATGATTGACTTTCATATTTGGAGAAAAAATCGTTCTACACATACCATGAAATCTCAACCGTTACTAAGTTATTGAACTTTTGTGTTAAAAACTTCAGGTATCAGGTATCAGAATATATTGGCTCAAATGACACGTTCCCCGTATGTAGTCGGGGATTTGTGCCTTGCCGTGTCTTTTCATCATTACCTGAGCGGAAGGAAAGGAGAAGGGAGGAAGTAGAATTGGAAGGGTGGGAGAAATGACAACACAAACATAAAAGAAAACAAACAGCAGGTAAGTTAAACTCACAAGTAGTTTAACTCGCCTGCGAATAAGCCTAAAGCTCTTTACCACATTGGATAAGAAACTTTAGTATGTCTCTGAGTTTCAGTCGTCCAAACATGATATCTTCTATGTAAGGACGGCCGAAAACTCGAAATCGCAATTGCGCTACCCGCTGGTCAGTCGCATATCAGATGATATGAGGTTCCGTAGTCGGATTCACAAAGATCACATGAAAAGGACTCAGCGCGCTGAATAGTTGCCATGTGATAATTGAGTTTGCAGTGGCCGGTCAAAGCCCTGGTCAGCACGCCGCAGTGGAGCTTCGAAAAGTGTAGGAGATTTCTCGAAGTCACTGGGCACGGTTGTTCTAGAAACCACTGAACCGCCCTCAATCCAGCAGAATTTAACTCACCTCTAAGGACAACACGAGAGGGATTTTTCGCTCTCGGGGGCAATCGCAAAATTTTTGCGATGTGGTTTCTATAACTTCGATTTTTAGAGCGGTGCGAGGAGTAAACTCTTGCATCCAAATGTGTGAAACACACGTTTTTATTCCACCTCCGCGCCAATAGTTCCCCTGCCCCAAATATGAT
>NW_026683232.1:0-1219 GCF_030247195.1 Topomyia yanbarensis | reverse complement strand
GTTGCTGATACTTTGCGAGGTCATCTGGATTTGCCCAGCCATCTTGTAACAAATTAATATAAATGTCGCACCTCGAACAACGCGTAACAACCTTATGCTCAGATTGCCATTTCGACGCACTAATTATAGCATGCACGGAGCCATTACTGGTCTACAACGGATCTTCAACCGAGTCGCATCAGCTTTCAACTTTAATTTGTCTCGCCCAACTCTACGTCTACGATTTTCCAGAACCTTCAACGGACCCGTTAATTTCGGCTGATTCCTTCATTGCTGTTTTTTATATTTTTTCACTGTATTGTTATTATTTTTACTGTATTATTTTTTTATTAAGTTTGTAACGATTTGACTGTTAGCCATAAGTTTAGCATTAAGACATCATTGGGGCTTTAAATTGCCTGTTGGTATATATATATATATATATATATATATATATATATATATATATATATATATATATATATATATATATATATATATATATATATATATATATATATATATATATATATATATATATATATATATATATATATATATATATATATATATATATATATATATATATATATATATATATATATATATATATATATATATATATATATATATATATTTATATATATATATTTATATATATATATATATATATATATATATATATATATATATATACAGGGTGTTTGGTTCATGGTTAAGAATCTCTCGGGGGGTGATAGACTGCCATATTTGGAGAAAAAAATTGTTCTACACATACCATCAAATCTCAACCGTTACAGAGTTATTGAACTTTTTGTGTAAAAAACTTATTTGTCTTAAAATACCTCTAACTTTAAAAGTATTCTTTGTATTTTAAATGTTTCAGTTCCATTCGAAAGGTGAGAAAATTTCCTATTGAATGGTGTTCTCATATCTTTTAAGTAGTTAGTTTTAATTACCTTTTAGCTGTAAAGTAGTTAAAAGTTAATGTTTTTGAGGAGGTTTTTGCTAATTTTCTCGAAATAATGAAGTATGATTATAGCAATATCTATTATCCAAAAGTTGGATTTTTAGACGATTCATAATTTGTTCTTGGAAGTCATATTTTTATCTCTTCTCATTTCTTTGTAATTTCATTACTATACTTTTCCTGTAACCGACTTGCAAGTGCTTAAAAGACTCTAATTTAAAAAATATGCTTTATATCGTTATTTACAAGATTTCATTGGAAAGCTGAGAA
>NW_026683231.1:0-1221 GCF_030247195.1 Topomyia yanbarensis | reverse complement strand
GCCTCTCTTCATATTGTGACAAGTGTCAAAGTTAGCCCAGATACCAAATATTGCACAGTTTTTGACCCCTACCAACTTCAATTGAAGTTTTTGCCATTGGCATTATGGAAAAATATTAGGAAAAATACATAAAAAGGTAGAACTTTCGAACTAGCTATTAGAAAATTACAACTCATACAATTTTAAGGGAGCAATCTTAGAGTTTGAATAAGAATACATCCATTTCTTGAAAAATACAAAGTAAGTGTTTTGACGTATTTTGTTAAAATCCACTATTTGTAAAAACATTTCTGCTGTATGCTGTAAATCATACATCTTTTGCAGTTTTCAAATGTCCTTCAACAACTCTGTACCGGTTGAGATGGGATGGATACCTGTTATGTTATGTGTAGAACGATTTCTGATAATTAAATTAAAAGTTTTCCTATTAATTGCTGCGGAAGAACGTTTTTGTACACGCAGAAAAATTTATCATATTTAAACCAAAAATATGTGTTATTGAATTCAATCAATTATTGTTTATCACTTTAACCGACAAAATTATTAATTTCACAATATTTTTTTATTAGAAAAACAATGTATTTTTGCTTTCAATAAAAACATTTTTAATTTTAATAATTTTCTTTTATTTTCAATAAAAAAAAAATATTAGAAAGCAAAACAATAACCTTTTTTATTGAAACAATAAATAAATTTTATTGAATTCAATAAATAAATTTATTGTCTCCCGACCAATAATTTTATTTATTGAGATTTAATCCATATTTTTATTGAACCTACAAATCTTTTTCTGCGTGTATGTATAATGATGAAATACAGCTACATTTCATATGACTTCAGTGCTATGCTAAAATTTACCTTGTTTCGAACGTATTTATCTCAAGATGTACGGCATTTTATTAATAAAACTTCCAAGTTGATATTTTTTAATAAACGTTACATTCTGAAGAGTCCGTCAAAGTTAATGTTCGTGTAAATAGGAAATATTTTTTTATTATATGTAGCTATACAAATAAATTAATAATTTTGCAACACACTTTTCAAAAATACAGAAAATTTTACCGCATTTACCGCATTACCGCGCGGTTGCGGTTGCGGTGCGGACTACCCATTTACCGCCCACATCCGCACCGCGACGAACCCTACTTGTGTGCGTGCTATCTCCTATCTGTATAGTACGTTCTAGCCGCACACAAATGCTGTAACGTAACCCGTAATCCA
>NW_026683230.1:0-1222 GCF_030247195.1 Topomyia yanbarensis | reverse complement strand
CTGGATCGAGACACCCCCTATGGAGGAATGCTTTTGGGGATCAAAAAGTGCTATTCCTTCTACAGAATTAACCTTCACTCGATAACAGGTATTGAAGTTGTCGCTTGTCATGTAACAACCAAAGGCAAAGGCCTTTGCATAGCTTCCATATATATTCCCCCCAACACCGCGGTTGGGCACCGACGCACAGTGGTCCCAAAGAGCAAAAAAGGGGTTTTTTTAGATTGCGTCAAAACGGTTGACTTTAGCAATATGGTGTCTTTGAGAAAGTTTTTTGGAGTAGAACTCCCCTTCTTTCTGTCTTATCAGATTAATGATTAATCCCCCTAATAGTGAGTTACGGAATTTATTTTCTCCAATAATTCAGATAGACAAATACTTACTTCAGCAAAGTTGTAGAGAAACTCGTTGCAAACATTTTACCCGAAGACTTCAACTCTCTATCTTTTAAGGTTTTTGAGATATGGGACATTATTTGTAAAAGGCCCCTTAAAACAGTTTTTTCATCATAAGTTTTCTCCTAGATTTTTTCCATTATATAAATGTTCTAGAACATTGTTTGGACTATTAAACTGCATTACTTTGCCGAAGACGGAAACTTGCTATCGCTGGTATGTGTGGAGATATTCACGTTTTTTGATTGAAAATAGCTCTTTTTCCAATGCCGATAACTTTTAAACGGGCAAAAACGGGCAAACCACTTTGTAAACAAATTAAAGTGCAAGAAACGCACAACAAATGCAGGAAAAATCAGATCTCCCCAAGGCGGCCCTCTATGGAAATACTTGAGCTGAAGTTTGGCTCATTCCGTCATCAAATGCAATTGATTACTCGCCGTTTGGTTGCACTTGCGCCATTGTTATGAAGTAGGCGCAAGGGAATTGTCAGTTTCCGGTGTCAGGCGTATGCATTAAGTTTTTGAACAACTGTAACTTTTGACACAAGCAAACAGAAGTTCGGATAATACTTAAAAAGCACACTTTAAAATTCACAAAAAGTTCTTAGGGAACTTTCAAGCTGCTCAAGCTTTAAGAGAACTGCTTAACCCGCTATTAGAACATAAAACGTATTGCAAAATTACTTAAAACGAGAAGCTTATGTAGTTCCTTTATATCAACTTTCGGTTGCTTGGGTATTTACTCAAGACGTGCTTACAAAAGTAAGAAAGGATAATTATTACGACTTTAACCCTTTATTTCCGAACTAACAGTAGGGGATGGGT
>NW_026683229.1:0-1247 GCF_030247195.1 Topomyia yanbarensis | reverse complement strand
TTATCAGATTTTTCGGATTTTGTAAGGCTATTCCATATTCCAAAATTCAAACCATTTTATAATTTTCTTTGTTAATCGAGTAAATAATAGTCCAAATTTCAAAAATGCTTATTGAATTTCCTGTTTCAGTCAATTTTATCAAGAGTTATCATATTCGCCGTGGCGCTCCTCGACGTGGAAATGGTTGGACGTCTACTCTTGGAACGCTTGTGTGGTTCTGTGTGACTGCAATTTTTTCTCGTACATAATGAATGCATAAATAAACCTTAACGTTACAAAGAGGTCCACTGTTGCCTTACCTTCAAAATCGTAAACCAAAATCACTTTCGGTTTAAGCACTTTACATCAGACGCCCCCCTAAAGGAAAACATACACAGCTAATGCGTTATGTTTGTTTTAGATTATTATTGTTTTATACTCAATTTTGTAGTTGATTTTATAATATAAAACGATTGGGAATATCTTTGTATGAGATAATTTTTAAAATGATTAAAATATGATATTTGTATTCTGGCGATAAATGATTGCTGAAGAGAGATTCTTGCAGTTCTGCAAAATGTTGAACGAATGCTTTTTAAGTTTCTGGCGCTTTTTAAATCTTGTTTTCAGTTTAGTTACCTATCATTTCTACGTCGTACTCTTAACTTCATTCTTTTTGAAAACCTTGAATGTTTGCATTTATTTTTCTGATGGTATTCGTCAACATTTTAAAATGTGAAACGTTGTACTAATTTTTTTCACCACAAATCTGACTGCATTCACCCCCAGGGTTGCCAAAATTAAATCTGTATTTTTATCCTAAAAAATCTTTTCATCTGTATTTACTCTTCGAAAAATCTGTGTCGGTATCTGTAACGAATCAGTTGACTTGTTTAACATTTTGGTGGATTATCTATCGGAGATATTAATTCCTGTGGTTTAAATGAGTCAAATGATATTTTTGCATCCAGAAACTTGAACTTTACCGATGTGCACAATGGAAAAGCATAATTTTCTTCTTCTTCTTCATTTAATGACTTTTGTTGATATATAATGTTACATATATTAAGTCGACCAATGTAGCTGTCGAATTTTCGGACAAAAAATTGAGAATTAACAAAGTCACAGAGCATTACAATTAACGTTTCCGGAAGTAGACTTCAGCCAGGCGTTTGCTGGGTGCTAACCTGAGTGTATTACAAACCTTTACCTTTCAGAATGAGCGACCACTCTCAAAAGTGAAGATTTTTTAATTAGGCTGTGCACGC
>NW_026683228.1:0-1254 GCF_030247195.1 Topomyia yanbarensis | reverse complement strand
CAGGCCCGTGCGCAAAGGAACGTGGTAAGAAGGGGGGGGGGGGGGGGGTCAAACCCATTCCAATGAAGGATTTGAATTACTTTTGAAATTTTCCTGGCCACAAAAAAGTCGGTCAATGAGCTTTCAACATCAGCTAAGTATGAAAAACAACAAACGAAATCTGAAACAATCGAAATAAGATTCTTCAGAACAATATCACCGCCGGTGATCTATCCTAGAGCCTGAGAGCCAAATGGTTCACGAAAACGGGAATCGATATCGGTAGAAATTCAGCTGCCGGCGAACTCTCAGCACCAGTTAAATAGGACCAGATAAATAGGAACAAGTTGCGCCAAGAAAAATATGAAACCTCGGAAGGTAGTTGTAAAAACATGTAGGTCATTAAAGTCAGCACCTTTTGATCGTTTCGCGTCTCGCCAGGTGACGATATTTACAGCAGACCTTCCAGTTAGATATACCACGCAAGTTGGACAACTAGAAAAAATCAGCAGCAATGAAAAAACCACGAAAAATAAACACAAAATAAAAAGAGTAAGAGCACAATCCACACTGAAGTAATACCTAACAGTGACCGCGTAAGGATGAGGGCTAGGAAAAACAAGAGGTTTAGGTTTATTCGGTAAGTTTAGTACAAATCACTGCAGTAAGAAACCGGCACTACCGCAAGCCAGCAGGCAAGAAGAAGATGATGATGTTGAAGATTCCTTCTCGACAACAGTCATTGTCCCAATTCGTTGAGCTGAGTCGATTAATACAAAAGAGTAGGCCCTCCAGACACCAGAAAAAATCTTACAAATTTGGGGGTTGCTATACCCTTTTTTATAAGAAACAAATAAAATTAACCAACCCCCTCCCCCCTGCTTTAAAATGTTCTGCGCACGGGCCGGCATAAAGGTGGTGGTAAAACAGTAAAACTAGCAAATCCAAAAATATTTACATGAAAACTGGCATGAAACCATTCATAAACAACGTAGACCGAAATTTGAGATTTTTTGACCACCTCTCCCTTAACTTAAGGGGTTAAGAACTTTTACCAACCCCCCCTCCCCATTCCAAAAGTCTACGTAGACTTTCCCATATTCTTATTTCTGGAAAATGTGAAACTAGCAGGTCGTATAACGTTCAAATGAAAATCATACGCGAGGCGTTCAGAATTATTTCAAGCTTATTTTTATCTTCTACCTTTTACCTTTCACCTTTTACCTTTTACTTTTTACCTTTTACCTTTTACCTTTTACCTTTTACCTTTTACCT
>NW_026683227.1:0-1255 GCF_030247195.1 Topomyia yanbarensis | reverse complement strand
GCTTTCTCACACTTTGCGTAATTACCGGCAGCAAGGTGTAATGGGTCAAATGGGACTTGGTTGGATAAGCTGGCTCAATTCAAAATAGATTGATTTCTGCTCAATCTATTTTGTACAACAGGAATTAGCGGCGATCCTGTTTGAAAGGTAATTCGCCTTTCAATCAATTGTTTCGGTAGCGATTTTCAATTCCTTCCCTAATTCAGTGAACTGGTACTGGTACTAGTACCCTGATAACCTCGCAGGTTTTGTGTAGCTTTCGGTGAGAGGTGTTGTTATGATGTTGATGCTTTGTGGTCTAGTTCTTTTTATGGTTCCCAAACTATAACCATGGATTATGGTGAAATTTAAGGGGGAATGAAGATGTAACTTTGACTGTTGGATTGTTCGCAATGCTGTGATGTAAATCTGTTCCAAAATGAAAAACAGGCATATAATTTGGAACAACATCTGTACTAAATAATGTTGCCTCTATTTTGTTATAGTGACATTTAGTGCTTTTCTGCTGTCAGTCGTCACACATGCTAATGTTCCAAAGGGTTCTCTAAAACTAGAACTGCATTTCAGCATTTAGACCGATCTGTTTAGTCGGCGATGTCGAATAGTCACATAGGATAGGCCGTCTAACGTAAAACTTTAAAAAGCCTTGCGCCGCCTCTCTTTCATAGCATGAATCAAGAAAATGATGTTTATTTTGACAAACACTACACAACTCGCGAACAAAATCAATAGGTAGGTAATCACAAGTCGAAAGCTTAGATGCTGCTCTTTCATCTGAGATTTATTTTGAAATGTTATATCGGGTCTAAAACATTCATTTTTTTAACATTTTAATGATGATCAATTTTTAGTTAGTTGGGTGACGCCTACAGGATTGTGATGGCCAAGACCAAAGGGGGCTCTTCACCCCCAGAACGGTCTCCTGACCGGTTGGCGACGATTATCGAAGTACTCTTCCCGTCTCTAGCCACAAGCCCCTGGCCACCTGCACTACGAGACAGTGCGGGCACGGCCGAAACGGTGGCTCCGGTGACGAATGAAGAACTAATCGCAGTGACTAAATCCCTAGCAATAAACAAAGCTCCAGGGCCGGATGGAGTTCCAAACAGCGCTCTCAAGGCAGCGATTATAGCGAACCCGAACATGTTCAGGCTAGCTATGCAGAGGTGCCTTGACGAGTTCCGTTTCCCCGATAGATGGAAAAGGCAGAAATTGGTGCTGTTGCCGAAGCCCGGGAGGCCGCCAGGTGACCCAT
>NW_026683226.1:0-125000 GCF_030247195.1 Topomyia yanbarensis | reverse complement strand
ATTTTCGGTTTGCGTAATTGATAATTAAAAGTTGGAGATCATCATTTTCTTTGGAAAATTAAAGTGGACGGTCTTTCCGCTTCCATCATATGAAACACGTTTCATAGGGCATTGCAAAAAACATTTTTACTAAATTCTCAGACTCAACCCCCCTCCCCTTATGTTGTGACACATGTCAAAGTCAAAGTCAAAGTGGCTCAGAAGCCAAATTTCACATCATTTGGACAATTTTATGGGAAAATATGAGAGGATGTACATGGAAAAATATGAGAAAATGTTATAACGTTTGATGCAGCACATGGAAAATTTATACCTTTAAAGGAAACAATCTTAATATTTTAATAGGAAAAAACGAAAAATAGAGGATGTTGGGGTTTTACGATATTTTGTTACTAACATTCGCTATTTAATTAACAACATTTCCGCCTTACACTGTAAATCAACCATTTTTGGCAGTTTTTATAATGTAGACCTTAGTCAGAATACGAAAAGTTGGGGTTCTAGTAATGCCATCAATTTTTTTTTTCATTTTCTCACGCAAATCAAATATATTTTGTTGAGCACATAATCGTTGTAGCGTTGCAGACTACGGTTGTTTATTCGTTTTCTTAGTCGTATAATTTTCTGTTGGTGCTACTTGCTGTTGGTTTGGAGGTACTGGGCAAAATTTAGAATGAGTTATTAAGGTGTTTTAGTTTTAAATTCTGCGAGTTTGTAAGAAATGATCTCCCCAAGGCATTATAGCCATTAGATATTTGAGTTCAATGAAAATAATTTGAGCATGCTCCTTGTTCGTTTCGCACTGATTCCCCTTTCATTATTTTCCAACTATGCAGCTTTGAGTTCAGTGCTTAATTTTTGTTTCAAATATTTACCTTAGAACCGTTTCAAAAATGTTCGGCTTCAAGCTTTGGTCACAGCGGAATAATTGGAAAATATTGAAAGGGGAGCAAACGGACTGAATAGAGCAAAATGAAGCAAGTTTTTAGATTTCCTTTGGTATTTATTTGATATAATTATCTATTTTTGGTTAATTTTTTTCTACTGGTTTCCAAATCCGCAACTATCACTATTGTGTACAAGGATAAGATCCTATTAGATTCCATGAACTTTTACCAATTTAGAATCACTTTTTGGTCCAGTTTCTTTATTGTTTGTTTTATTTGGAGCAGGGAAAAGTCCTCTGGAGCTAGGTTTCATTCAAACCCTTTCTCCAGCAGGCATAAAACCTCCTCATCTTTTGTATCAACAGATTACAAACATCTAAATGATGCATTACACAGATTATTTCTACAACTAACACTAACATTATAATGTTGCTACTGTATAACTAAAATATGGTAAAAAGCTAGCTTGACAAGGAATTAACATACAATCGCTTATTTAGTGACGGTACGGGAATGATGAAAGTCAAATACGTGGGAACATCGGTTGAATAAACGGTACATACTGGCGAATGGCTCATTATGTCCATAATTGGTTCCGGCAATAGGAAAACGAAAGAATGGATTTGATCGAGGACTACGACGACGGATGTCGAAATCCAATAACTGGAGAAGATCAGGGCAGTCGATTCGTGATTGAAGAAGATCGGCGATAAAAGTTGCTGTTGAAACATCCCGACGAACAGATAGGAGATCGAGATCGATGAGCTTGCAGCTTGCAGCGATATCAGGGTAGGACGGGAGATTTAGCGGGTCTCTCTATGGAAGTCACCGAAGTGCGAATCGGACAAATTTGCGTTGGACAGCTTCAATACGTTGAATATCGTTTTGCGTTGCGTTGCGTTGCGTTGCGTTGTGACGATGATTTTGGCGGATTGCACACTGACTTCATCATGTTTGACTGCTAAGACCCATATTAAAACCTAATATTGACTAATAAGAGTTGCTTAGGAAGTGGTAAGTAGGAATTCATACCAATCCGACCCATATTAAAACCTCAACAGCATGATAGCCATCATTGCCGGCCGCCCCCATCTCCATCGTTCACGGGGAAGGATAAAGGATAAGGTAGACGGGAAGTGTTGATGCTCCACCTACTTAACGGAAGGACGACGATTCATCAGACTCTTCCATAGGTGTCGCGGAGTTGGTGGTTTGGAAGGGTATCAGGTCTAGGATTCGCTCCAAGCAAACGATGCGACCTGTAAAGCATGTTTTATTAGGTAGTTGTTTAGTTAGTCTTCGAGTGCACGATCACTCGAAAAAGAGATGATCTTGTTTAGTTTTTGGTTATTTTTAAACTCTGGGCAGCCGGCTACCGAGAGTATACTATGTTCCCTAAACAAAAGCAATTTGAACTCCACACGGCCGACCGTGGGAGTATTGCCTAGAAAAGCTAATCTTATCCGCGTAATGGGCCGGATCACTATTTATTGCAACAGTATTTGGACAGAATTCGCTACTTCTTCTCTACGATATATTTATTGGCTTGAAAACTACCGAGTGATAACACATTATACAGGCAAAAATAGCGAGAGATGTTATAAATCAAGGAAAGTATTTCTTATTTTCCATATCGGATTGTTTGTGGAATACAAGTATACGAGCGATAATACCGAACATTGAAGGGAAATATAAAGGATTGTTAACCTGATGCACGGGCTTGTTAGCAATAACGGAGCTTTAAATTAGGTTCATAAAAACAGACGCGGCGAATTTTCAATACGTATTGACCCGTGTTCATAGATACTAGTCAGATTAGTCGTATTGGGGCTAATTTCCGATCAACTATTCATTTTTACGGCAATGTTTTCTCGACTAGATCTGTTCGCACCCTCTCATTCTGTTCGCACCCTCTCATTCTGCGGTCTAAGGACCAAATGTCATCAATAGACTTAGACTCGCGTGGAGGCATGAGATAGGAAACTTGTAAGAATTTTGCTATCCCACCGTTTGACTACCAGAATGGATGGGAGAACAGTAATACTAGCAAATACCGACTATCATAAGAGCGGTGCAAATTTGAACGAGTGACGTAGAGTACTGCACTGAAAAAAGGACCAGGAGTGCGATTTTACGAAGTTTTAGCTTCCGATGGCCCTACATTTTCTGACAAAGTGAAGTTCTTGAATGTTGAGATTTTTATTACTGTTTAGAAAAGCAAAAGTATCATAAAGCTAGTGTCAGGCCTTCATGAGACCTCAAGGAGTCACTTTTGGAGGTATTCGTAAATGTAGATTTGTCAGTAGACGGTTCCAAATATAATAGAAAAATACCTAATTTAACACAACTACAGATCACTTGCAACATAAAAAGCTTTTTGTGAAATTCGACAGCTCCATCTTAGGCCAATTCAATAAATTTCCTACATGAAAGTTTCCATTTTTTAAAAACGGTTTTTAAACCAAAGCTTTGGAAGTTAAACCTTGGCGTGGAAGTGCCGGTATATTAATATATTCTGTTACTTAGTGTAGAATTAGATTTCGTCATTTACGGCTAATATACAACCGCCAGAAGAAACTTAAAACGTTGGTACACAATCAAGAAAGGCGAATCAGAAAAGGTGAGTATATGTCAGTGATTCACTAAATACAGACTGGAAAGAGGGTAATATGGAAAACCTTAAGGTCCGTCCAGATTAAGTCTTCGGTACGGAGCAAAACGTCGGCCTAGGAACTTCTAGCATGTTGTTAGTCGCCTCTTCAATACGTTGAATATCGTTTTGGTAATAAAGTGCCCAAACAACAGCTGCATATTCAAGCGTAGAACGAACCAAAGATCAATATAATGCTTTTAAGCAGTGTACATCAATGAATTCTCTTGTAACACGAAAAATGAATCCTAAAAGTTTGGTAGCCTTGGAAATGGTGTATTCTATGTGTTCTTTAAAATTCAGTTTTGAATTTCGCAGAACTCCTAAGTCCTTCGCAGACGATTCACGTTGAAGAATACTCTGAGAAATATTGTGGTCGGCTGAAAGAGCATTTAGAAGCATTCAGTTGCATCCTGTAGAACCGACACCAATTTATGAATATATCGAACTGTGACTGTAAGAAATTCAGCATCGGGGGATGTTTTAATAAGGTGGAATAGTTTAAAGTTACCGGCAAATGATAATTTCATACATTTTATCGAGGGTTTGAAGGTAGAACAAGAATATGAAAGGTCCATCCGGCGGCTCTGTACCCTGAGGAATCCCAGAGTTGGCAGCAAATGGAGAGGTCGTGCAGTCTCCAATTTTAACAACCATTTCTCGTCCAGATAGGAGTGCCGAATCCAAGCTTTGTCTAGTTTAGAAACAGTTATCTGGTGGTTGAGCTTGTCGAAGGCTACCGAAAAGTCGGTGTATGTGGCGTCTACTCGTAGTATTGCTTGCAAGGAACGGATGATGAAGGGTGTGTACGATATTCAATTAGTAGAAGTTGATCGTTTAGGCATGAAACCGTTTTAAGATTCTCGGATATGTAATCGGAGCAGTTATGGGTGATGAAATGCACACACCTAGAAAAAATCGTGTAAATTTACGTCTCCTGAGTCTGACCCAGACATATACGAGAATCAATAATGACTTACGTAAACTCAAACGAAAGGTGGAATTGGAGCAACATCGTACGATCGTTGTCAATACTAACAATCAATTTTTCAGACCTTTTTTTCATAAAAACACCTTTCCTGGTAAACATCATCCAGCGCGTTTAGGGTCCATTTTTTCCCACTGTGCAATGGTTCAAAACAGCGTTTTGGAGGTTCTTAATTTATTGGAGTGAAAGCTATCCATAATAACGATTTTACATATTCTACAATGTTTGTGTGTGTAAAAAAGCACCATCTTTTGGCAATATAATTTTTAAATTGATCGCAGTAGGCTGCAGAAAATTTTAACTTTTTAATCGAAGGAGGCAGCGCTTGGCCGTCTTCGACAAAGTTGTAGAGGAGAGCATTTTAATAAATTTTTCAGAAGACATGTTGTCTCTGTCACTCACAATAATTGAATTATGCGAATTATTTAGTTTTTACTTATAACTATTTTATTTCTGACTTTTCGCGTTGACAATATTCGAATAATGTTTGTAAAGCGTTATGGATGATTTTGATTTTATTTTAGCCTGTTCTTGAACCCGTATAACTTTACTATGTACATTCCACATTCCATATCCTGAGGCTAACATGTATATCATGTAGGGGGATGAGCCTATTTTGGCATCATTATGGAGAGGGTCGCACTATTTTTTGAACAACTTAAAAAGAAGCCATATTACCTATAACCTTTTTCAGAATAAAGTATCAGTGTACTATTTCTTAAACATCTGTATAATGCTTATTTGGCAGAATTGTCTCAATTTTCAGCATAAATGAAAATAAATGTTCTATTCTGTGCATCTATTCCCACCTGAACGTTCCAATTATCGCCTCATGGGTGTGCCGATTTTCACCTCATCGTAAAAAAACAATCTAGTTGAAACGAAATGCCTCATATTTCATTTGCGTCGATTCTAACTAGGTATCCAGATCATGGACGCCAACGCGTGATTTGTAAAACGAATCATTCTGCTTTTTTCAGCCGATCAAAACAAACGTAGACATCACGCACACGAAAGAAACTCATCAGCTGTTAGTAGAAGAGCGCCCAGAACTGCGCATGCAGGAAATAACCATGCGAAAGTTAACAACTGGAATATAAAGTTTCACATCACACATTACTTTCTCCCGATCCAAATTGTATGTGCAGATGAAAATAAAATATCTGCAATCAACAATTAGTTGAATAGCTTGAAAAAATTGATTACTTATACAGGAAATTGCATTACAATATATTTTCAAGTTCATGTTTTGGGTTGGCCGCACTGGTGATTTTTTTCTGTACGATGGATGCAAAAAAGTTTGTTTTGATTGTGGTAGTGTATCGGCAAAACATGGCAAAATTATGAACGCCAGTATTTAATATTTTCCTATTATAACACTAGGCATATCCTAGTGTTTGACGAGTGCTTTTAAAGTGAAATAATCGTAAAAAGGTTCTCCAGCTAAAATAAAGGTATGTATCAGTGCAATATTTAATATATTTGTGCCGGAATAACGAGATATGAGGCGGTAAATGCTGGCTCGAAAGTGTTTATTTTGCTAAGCGCCGTTGCGTCCTGTTTCGGTTCACTAGCGAGTGAGGCGGATTAGTAGATATTTCAATAAGGTGATTTTGTTTTAATTAAAAGTTGGATTTAGTGGATAGTTCTAAATACGTATGTGCACAACAAATAAAGAATATAACTTGAGTTTATTTTTGCACACCTATTTTAGCCAAATCGATATTGTCATTATCTCATATGCTTGGTTCGAAACCAAGGGGTACGAAATAGGGTCACAATAGTCTCTACTGCCATAATAGGCACATCACCCTATATTGAACATTCCCGCTGTTTTCGCACATCAAAGCGTCTGTATGGTTTGTCGGTGAAAATTCTTTATCTGCCTAGTAAAACTCTGGGACTTTCTGTTTTACTCGTTTACTGTTTATTGTACCGGATTATATCAGACGGGAGGACGGAGGACGGCTAGCGACAGAACTTAGACTGTAATGTAACGTGTATAGACGGACTAACGCAAACGGAATAACGAATGACTGCCAGAGTTGAAAATATTCAAATTCATTGAATGAAAATTGATCATTCTCAGCCGCATTCATTTTCAATATTCACTGATGATGAATATTATTCAGTGACGCAGTTGAAAACGTCAAACGAACAAACCGCCCATTCATCCATGCAGATTTTCATTCGTCTCCGATTATTACTCCAAGCGGCCGTGCAGCAACGTATTAAACGCATCAAAGTAGGCCCTGGCACAATGTAAGCGATGATGATTGTTGTTTTATATGCTTTACTGGCATTTGAAAACATTTTCCTATATAATTAGTGAAATGAATATATTGTACGATATACAACTGAATGAATAACATGGATATTTGAATGAATATTTTTTTCTATTCACCGCGAGTCGCATCAGGGTCATTTTCAGCCGTCAAAAAAGAGCTTCGATTATTTTTAACTCTGATGACTGCACTAACTAAACTGTATTCACATTGTAACTTACAAACGTATAAACGAAAAGAACGTGAAAACGTGAGCTGGGCTTTTATAGTCCTGATACACTTTTGGACGAACGCTATTGGTTCAACCGGAAACCCTTTTCTGACCCGGAAACATATACTGACTTGGCAATACTGCCAACAGAAGCGCAAATTATGCTTACTACAACTACACAAAATGAAACTAATCTAAATGGTATACAGATTGCACGTATGCTATGTGTACAGTGAAACCCTATTAATCTGACGATGATAAATTAGAAATAGGCGCAAACATACCGCCCGCCTTGAAAGACTTGCCTTTCAACTAAACTGTACTATTTATGCTGATTTCTTTCGCAACTAAGAATCTATCTTGCTGACACTAATTCTATCCAGGTAGTACACTGTAGTTATTGTTGATGTGATCACAGATCAATTCGAAGATGTTGATTATGCAGCCTGCCTTGCGATCTGCTGCTCGATGTTCAGTGGTGTACCATGGGCGTCGAGGACGGGAGACTTGAATTCGACTCCGTCAACTGCTATGCAGCCGGCGTCGATAAGACAAGACCCGAGCGACTCCGCTGGTCCCACCACTCGTAGTCTGCTTGTGTTGGTTGATGATTGTGTTGGTTGTATGCTGGACGCTGTAATCATTGGACCACGTTGCCGATGTTAGCTGTGACGCACGGTAGCGACCTGACGACCTCGCATGCTATATGTTGAACTCCGCTGGGTTTCATACTAGACGGATCTGGATGATTTGATGATTCAAGAATCTATTCGCAGTTGATTCCTTCCGTTGGTCACCTCCACCCCTCGCAGTGAAGATCCATGTACTGAATCGACAGTGATTACGTAGTTCTGCTGTTTGCTCTTGTAGGCTGATGTGTCGTAATCTGCATCAGTATCTACACCCAAAACTCGGCCGTAATACCTTTACGGTAATAATACAAAAAATGCTCTAATAGCAAGACGTTTTATGCTAAAACGGTCCCAACAAAAAATTCCCCAAACGGCAATACCAACACATTCAAATCTCTACTGCATCGCACTCATGTTTCATCAATTCTTATTCAATAAATATTAACGCGTCGAATTGTCTGGAAGTGTGTAGCAATTCGCTTGTCATTGTATTGCGCATCGAGCAAAGCGAATATAATGATGATAGAGACGAGTTTCGATTTTTTCTACGCGACACATTCCGTACACCGGTGTAAAATAACTATTGAAATCCATAAGAAACGTTTTGCGCCACAAGTATCTCATATGAAAATCATAAGTTTGTCTTATGATTTGGCGAACTTATGAAATTCATATACATGCTTATGTAATGCATAAGCATCTAATGGAATCAAAATTGTACATGGTCATAAGTCGAAACTTATGAAATTCTTAAGTTCTTTTTCCTCGGTGTATTTGAAGATCGGCTCACACTCGGCTAGCTTCAAAGCACAGTCAGAAAAAAAACAACTCAGGATAGTGGTGGGGTAGTTCGACCGGTGTTAGATTGAAATTTCTTTTCTATCACGGACGTTAACAGCAAGGTAGCGACTGCACAAAACATGAATAGTCCTTCCCGTCATGTATGGGAAGCAAGACCTATGGTTTGGATACACGTATCCGAACCGAGGGTCCAGATTCAGACACTTGTCTGGATCTAAGCACCAGGTCTGGGTCTGGTTCAGGTCCGGACTTGGTAAGGGGAAAAGGGGATGGGCTAGATCCGGGTACTGGTCCGGTTCCGGGTACTGGACCAGATCCGGGCACTGGTTCGGATCTGAGCACTGGTCTGGATCCGGGAGGTCCGGATTTGGGCACTGGTCCGGATCTGGCAGCTAGGCCGGATCCGGAAACCGACTAAACTTTTTATTCCACTATCCAACCTACCCAGTAAAAAATCCGTAATTCTGGCTGGTTTCTGCCAATATTTGGCCAGATTCTAGCCTGAATTTGGTCAGAGATCCACCAGGATTCCGGTTGGTTTAGCTCGGTACTAATACTATCATAGCATACGACCGAATTATCCTACATCCGAACAGAGCCAAGGTTGACACATACTGAAAAAGTGCTTGAATGTGTGATACGCATACATGAACAGCAACCGAAATTCGTCATTCCACAGTTTACTACCTTTGCGGGAATATGAGTTTAATACCGCAATGCGCAATTGCGTGGTCTGTTACCGAAAAGACAATAGAATCTTACCCAAAAGTAATAGAAACATGCCCGTCGGATTTTGGGTGATGGGAAGGTGGATAAATTTCTGTTGCATTGGTACCGATTAAACATACTTAACTTGGGATAAAGTTGGGATGGCTAGTCACTTCAACCAGAACCGCGCCATCCCCAGTTGCATTGTTGCTGGTACCTCGAAACCACTTCTAGTGTGTGGTTATAAACTGACAAACGTTGGCTGTGCTTGGTACTGGACGATGTTTGGTTCGGGGCCATCGTGTAGATGCAGTGGAGGGGTGGAGTGGTAGCAATACTCCGATGCTTCTAATTTGCATGCATGACGGTTGGCGGGTTACTACCGCTGAGCTGCTGGTCTGGTTGTGCACGATTATCCGGCTGAAACGGTTGCGTCATCAGTGATGCTTGTACTGGATGCCGTTATGCTGAAAACAACTGGTCGCTCAACTTTCAGGTGTGATGGTTGGACTTGTTGACTTCATGAAACGAACTTCTTGTTGTTCAGTGGGTCTGTCTCGCTGATAGGATGACGTTGGTGTCCATGCTTCAGTGGGCTAATGTCGACTAACTCCATATTTGATTTTCCGGTTATCCTGTCCAGGTGGCTGGCTGATGACGTTATATTCGCTGGAATATAAGAAAGGGTGCTTTTTAAAGAGTAAAAAGATATAATAGAAGGACTTCCCTGGAACGGAGGCCTCGTGGCCTCCGCGGTCACCCTCGGCGACGTTGACCGCTGCGAGAACGTTGATGAAACCTTAATCGTTAATGCGAGAGCGTTTCTCCTTTCTCCGCAATCGCGTCGGTTGTTTACAGATCTGCGATGTTTCAAAAAGGGCTTCGACTGATGATGATTTCTGGAGTGTATACTGTGCTACGACGATTTCATGAAGGTTCCAATGGTATAGACCACGAAGAGCTCCGAAGGCGTTCAACCCCAGACTTGTTGCTGTATACGATGGTGCTTAGATTGGTTGCTGTACTACGATGATTTTCGCGAAGGCTCCAGTGAAAGTGTTCACTGGACTGTTGCTGTGTTACCTTTCGAACGAGCTCCGGCGGGTCTCGACCCCCGGACTCAATCCCAACGTTTCCTCTGTGTTGGAATCATCAACAGTAACTTGTTGATGCGATGTATACGTTGGCGGTATTGGGGGTGCATTTCCAATTTACTGGAACTCAGTCCAGCTCCGATACACATCATGTGCAAGGGACTGCAGGGGCATTCACAGCCGAAATGGTTCGACACCGAACCTGGTTGAATTGCGCTAAATTCAACCCGTGAAAATGCACCCGAGATGGGTGAGGACAAATACCACCAACGCTGTAGTACCTTCTGCATTATTCTAAACCAATGTACACGACAATAAAATTGATTCTATTTGCATTCTGTTTCTACTTCAGTGTTGTTGAGTTGGTTTGAATGCGAAACCCATTCTGATTTGCTGTATTGTATAGGGTGGACTCACTGCTGGATTGAATTGGCTGCTGCGAGCCTTTTGACTGATGCTTCATGACGACTTTGTGCGCTGTATTTCAGAGTAGCCGACGAAATGAAAAGAATCCTGATCCACCGTGCGTGGATTAAGTGCTACCTGATCCGTCTTCGCATGCGGCGAAGAATTGTCTCCCAAAGATGGGCAGACAGCCGAGCAATCATTCCCGCGAATGTCCGGAAAAGATTGTGCTTGTTATGTGAACAAGCCCGAATGACTTACTGGCACGCACCGCAGTAATGTCATTGCCATTCTGCTGAATGGACCTTGATGTAACCCCTAATGCCATAGGAGCGCCTGACTTATTGTAAGCAGGCTGGATGTCATGAAGCTGCAACGAATCGACGACCGAAATTCGTTGCCGTAGCAGAAGGGCCGCTCCCCTGCCTGCACTATTCCAACAGTCTCCGTTTACTGAGATGTAACAATGTTGCTGTTACGCACAATACTGACGATGTAATTAGCACGATTTCCCAACAACAATGTGCACGCGCTGTGCAACCGCAGTAACGATTATTTCGACATAGATTTTTCATTAGGGCTTAAATCGCAAATGTAAACAAACTGCGTTTTCGGTATTACGACATTATGCAACAAAAATACTACAAGATTGAGGTGAAAATTAGTTAAAATGGTTTTTAGTTCGATGTATAATTAAAGAAAACAAAACGGCGAAACATGCATTTTCTTCGAGATTTCGACTTAGGCCCTTCTTCTCATATGGAATATAAAGGCCAAACTTACATTTTTAGACAGAAGCGGGCGTACGGTTATTATTCACAAATAAAAGAATAAACGGCGGTTCTGTTATATAAATGATAAGCAATATCTACTATGATCATGTCTACTCGATAGTTGTTGCACATAAACATTCGAATATTTCGATATTTTCATGAAATTTGAAGAAAAGACTCACGCGCCCTTTCTTTTACATTGGGTTTCTATGCGCCCATTTGCTGAGCCCTATTAAAAAGTATACTGTCAAGCTCGCCCATTTACCCAGCCCTACCCAGCAAGACAGAGTCAGTTTAGCCCATTTACCGCGCCCTTCTGAAAATGATGTACACGGTTTAGCCCTTCCGCAAATGGTGGTTGCTGAAGGGCGAAATCACGACTGGGATGCAAATTGGGCGTAAGCATTTTTTTAGTTTCTACCCACTAAAAGCACATAGGAATAAATTCTTTGTTATATTGTCATAAGGTTTAACGAAAAATGCTTCCGGAAAAACACGGTCATAAAGTAATTTATACCTACAATAAAAACTACATTTAGAAAACCTTCGCCGAATATTGAAACTGATTTTTCTCCATTTGAGTACATTGCGACTTAGGCCCTAATGAAAGATCGGTGTCGATTTATCCATTCTGGTTAGAGTGAACCATATCCAGAATACCACTTTTGTAGGGCTGCCGACCTATACAGATCGGCCTGTTAATACTTCATGAAATGTTCTCACTAAACGTTCTAAAATGCACTCAATTCCGATCAAATCACACGGTCGAGCAGGATGGCTGATTACCGTTGTTATTCGTTGAGTGATACCGTTTGACGTTTCTTAGATAGCTGTTCTGTTATACTGAATTTCGCCCGGTAGATCGGGTCAAGACGATATAAATTGCGGGTGGGCACATTTGATTACGACAGTTTATATACTGATAATTTAACTGATTCTTCCCACTGTAGCACTTGCAATTTCCGTGCCGCATGATCACGACCAACTTGGAATGCAATGGGGGCGTCGCCATACTGTTTTTCAGCAGTTTTCACGGCGGCGTTTTGGAGTAAATTTCCACTGATCTGTTTTTTCTGTGTTCCGTACATAGTTTTTTCGCCGATTTTCTGATCATTGCAACTACCGCACCACGACAGATTTTCACACACAGAAGAGTTTATAGTGACGCGCGTCGTCACAAACACTGGCTTCTTTTCGCCAACCGAATGCGGACGGCAATAAAGGCCGATTTATCACTTTTGTAATGACGGATTTTCTTCTTTTCTTTCGCGTCGCGATCGCGGGGCACCAATACATTTCCGAAATCTAACACCGACGATCCGGCTCGAAGGAC
Source organism: Topomyia yanbarensis (assembly GCF_030247195.1). Lineage (NCBI taxonomy): Eukaryota > Metazoa > Arthropoda > Insecta > Diptera > Culicidae > Topomyia > Topomyia yanbarensis. The sequence goes on along the minus strand of NW_026683226.1, from coordinate 112,233 downwards.
CAAAATGTTTTCGCACATCAAAGCGTCTGTATGGTTTGTCGGTAAAAATTCTTTATCTGCCTAGTAAAACTCTGGGACTTTCTGTTTTACTCGTTTACTGTTTATTGTACCGGATTATATCAGACGGGTAGACACGGAGGACGGCTAGCGACAGAACTTAGACTGTAATGTAACGTGACGGACTAACGCAAGCGGAATAACGAATGACTGCACTAACTAAACTGTATTCACATTGTAACTTACAAACGTATAAACGAAAAGAACGTGAAAACGTGAAAACGTGAGCTGGGCTTTTATAGTCCTGATACACTTTTGGACGAACGCTATTGGTTCAACCGGAAACCCTTTTCTGACCCGGAAACATATACTGACTTGGCAATACTGCCAACAGAAGCGTAAATTATGCTTACTACAACTACACAAAATGAAACTAATCTAAATGGTATACAGATTGCACGTATGCTATGTGTACAGTGAAACCCTATTAATCTGACGATGATAAATTAGAAATAGGCGCAAACACCCGCCGCCAATAAAATTTGAAAGAATTCAACGGGCATTAACGGCGGAAGTTTGATCTTCTTAGGGATGATTGCAGTTTACCGGGATATGGACATCTGAATTCGTTTTGCCGGTACAGGCCTCCTTAGAGGATCTGTACGCGAACTGTTGGTTTGACAAATTAGAAAGGGGCACTTAACTGGAGTCAAGTCCCAGCCGGGGATTCTAGGAACCCACACGGCGAGGCTTGGTTCTTTACAGGTGAACCACAAACCGCTCGATACCCCGATAGCTTGGGCCAGGATCTCGTCTGGCGACTCATTTCTCCGAGTAGGGGCTGGGAGCTCATCCGGCGGCTCTGTACCCTGATCAAGGGCCGGGATCTCGTCCGGTGGCTCTGTTACCTGAGCAAGGGCCTTCATTTGGCGTTGTTGACGCAGCGCTGCTAGTTCGTGCGGGACTCTGTGCTACGATGGGTGGTGCAACTTCAACCGGAAGTAAGCAGAGCTTCGGGATGACGCGTTGAACGATGCCAAAGGTCGACTTCACGGGGGCGACACGAACAAGGTCGTCAAGGCCGGGATGAATGCTGCGCACGCGTCCCAGGAGCCATTTAAACGGCGGTGTTCTCTCATCCTTGAGAGCGACGATGGAACCAACGGCTAGGTTGTCCATGGCTTCTGTCCAGCGGTAGCGATTTTGCAGGGTGGCGAGATACTCCTTGTGCTAACGAGTCCAGAAGTGCTGAGTTAGCTGTTGTACTCGCTCCCTTCGAGACCTGGGAGGATTCAGGAACTTCACAGCAATCTGGATCAGGTACTGCATTCAACGGACGACCAATCAGGAAATGTCCTGGGTCAGAGCAAGCTCATCGGATGGATTGCCCGGCAACGGCGTGATTGGGCGAGAGTTTAGCATTGACTCGACCTGAACCAATGCGGCTTGCAGCTCGGATTCGGTTAGGTGAGCATTTCCGAGGATTTTGCGAAGCAGGGTCTTCACGGACTTCACGCAGGCTTCTCAGATTCCACCGAATGTGGGAGAGCGAGGTGAAATAAAGTGGGACTGTATTCCGTCGTCTGCACATTCGTTTGCTGCTGCATCTTGATGAACTTGGGTTCGGAAAAGCTTCCGCAGTTCTTCTAGTTGTCGCTGTGCTCCAACGAAGTTCTTAGCGTTGGCGCAGTAGATATGCGCAGGTTTTCCTCTACGGGCGACAAATCTTCGCAGGCTTGCAATGAATGTGCCGGTTGTCAGATCGGACACAAGGTTCAACTACACGGCTTTGGTAGCCATACATACGTATACGGTGATGTAGGTTTTGAAGAATGGCGATCTCTTATTTCGGAGTGACGTTCTCACGTACATTGGCCCAGCCAAGTGAACGCCAACATGTTGAAACGGGTACGCCTGGTTGACCCGAACAGATGGCAGATCCCCCATCAGCTGCTGCAACGGTTTGGGTTTGGCACGTGCGCAGACCATGCAACCGTGTATAATGTTGCGAACCAAGTTCCGAGAGGGCAAAATCTTTGGCGCAACGAGGACAGCAGTAAGCTGGGACAGCCATGAAGCGTCTTGTGGTGTTCTCTCGTGGCGATCATCTCGATGAGACGATGTTTGGGGAAGACGATCGGGTGTCTTCCGTCGACAGGTATTCCAGCATTGTGAAGCCGGCCGCCGACATGAATAATGCCGTCGGGTGCAGATACCGTAGCTTGGATTTGCGGTTCACTTTTCCGACGGTTTCAAGTTGGCGTATCTCGTTGGCAAAGTGCTGCTGTCGTATGCGACGGACAAGCAGAGTGCAATCAATGTCAAGAGTCGTCAACGGGCCGACAAGAATAGGATGGTAATTCTTGCGGTGGAGACAATTTGCGGCGAATTGTCGAAGAAGTGTGCCGATACGAAGTAGCTGACGAAGATTGGAATAACGATCGGCGATATCTGACGGTTCTTCACTCACGATCGGAAGGGCAATAGTCTGTCGGACCTCCGGTTGGTCTGAGTCTGAGTTCGCGTACTTCGCTGGCCAAGGAGCGAATAATGGTTTCAACCACTGCGGTCCGTTCCACCACAGTGCACTGGCAAGGAGTTCATCGAGCTCCATTTCTCGAGAAAGGAGATCGGCGGGATTGTCTTCGGATGGCACATGATTCCAAACAGCGTGGGACGTCAGCTCTTGGGTTGCAGCCACTCGGTTGGCTACGAACGTCTTCCATGTCGAAGGCGTTGCGGATATCCAGTTCAAGGCGATGGAAGAATCGGTCCCTAGATATGTGGTGGCGGTGATGTCGATGCTTTCCTGAACTTGTTTCCGAAGTCTGTACAAGAGTTGAGCTGCGCATAGCTCGAGGCGTGGAATGGTTTGAGTCCCCATCGGAGCGACCTAGGACTTCGAAATCAACAGGCTAACTGTACAAGAGTATTGACCGGAGATAGATGCATGCGCCATAGACAGACTCCGATGCGTCGCTGAACCCGTGAACCTTCAAGCAATCGTAACTCGGGCGTAACACATGGCAAGAAATTCGAAGGTGGGCAAGTGCCGAAAACTTCTGGTGAAATTCCTGCCATTCGTGAGCGAATTCGTTAGCCACAGGTGTGTCCCAGTCGAGATGGAGTTTCCAAAGACTCTGCAGCATGATTTTCGCTTTTGCAATGGTCGCTTCAATCAAACCTAAGGGGTTGAAAAGACTGCTGATCTGAGAGAGGATCGTTTGTTTGTTCAGAACAATGCATTCCTTCCAATTCGGCGTCTTGAACAAAAGAAAATCGGCCGACGGCTCCCAGCGGAGGCCAAGTGCAGTCACGGAGGACTCGTGGCCAAATCGTGTTTGTCTGCTATTGGTTGGGGATGATCTGTTCACCAGATGGCGGTTCGGAACAAATTGTGTTTTCCTCCTATTTCGTTGAATGTCGCAGCAACGCGCGATGGGTATTAGCTAGTTCCATATAAAAAATCTCACAGATTACAATATAACGAGAATGCACAGAGCAATGGCGGCAATCACCACTAAGCTCTCGACATCGTAAACGTGAGCCACATTACTTCGTGTGAAAAATCCTAGAGAATCATGAAAAAATATCACGATAACGCACGCTAATTGATGACTAATTAAATTCGTAAGACAGAAGAAACATTGACAGGTATGATTGCAACAAAGGTATTTTTTGTGTGAATTGATTATGGGGAATCAAAAACGGTTTTGTGTATATGAAAAACATTATTCATGGATGCATTACAAAAACGCGATTTTTCATGAACTTATGAACAGATTTTTTTTTCGTGCCCTCATCAAAATATGACACTTCGAGAAATCAAAGAAGTCTGCAAGTAATCACTTCCTGATTAATGCGTGTATAAATAAAACGAAGCATAAGTTAGCAAGTTTGTCTTGTATGCTGCCTCCCATGCCGAAAGGGAATATTTCGAAGGGGGAATAGTCCTGCTCACAGTTTCCGCCCAAGATGTGGTGAAGTACTGCGATAAAGTAAGCCCAGTATCCAAAGGGCAAGTAAATAGAGAACAAATAAAACGCAACAACCATTTGGAGGGCGAGACCCCGGAACGCGTGTGGAGTAGATAATAAATATCTCGTTATTTATGTCGAAACGTCGGGAATAAATGCGGATATATTGAATAGGAAATAAAAAAACTAATTGGAATTTATATTGCCACTTTATGGCACGGGCAGTTAGCGTTACGATGGACACATCGCTCGTATACATAGAATTGTTGGAACAGGAGACCCGGAATCTGATCACATGTCAAACAGGATTAGAGAGTGTGGCGTTGGGCTTCTCGGTTTCGGATTGGAATAAAATTGAATTCGATTTGCGATTATGTCGCGTTGACAGTTGTATGGTCGGTCGGTTACCCACCATGACCCCGTCCCACCCCCTCCTTCACCTACCCTACCGTGTAGAAGCTGTGTGCCGTGTGTCTCGTACGCGTACTTCACAGTTCGACGACACTGCAGGTGTAGTAGGTAGTATACTTTAGCAGTGCCTGTGGTGGTCGTTTTATGTGTCGCCATGATGGTTCACGGTCGGAATCTGTGGTTTTATGATGGCTTTGGGATGTTCAGTTGATGGCACTTAGGTGCTCTTTGAATGGTCGTTACAATTTGTTGTATCGGTTGGAGCGATATAGGGGGACATATGTATCCGATTGGTTAGCAGTTGCCTGAATGGCCAACGATAACTCAGTTCATATTCCATTAACGAAACGGTTTGATTGGTTATTTTATCGTATTTTCGGGCAATATCTTACTATTAATGTACGTATTAATTCGGTAGCTCCACGAATTTGTCACAGTACCGTCTGAAGTTTTGTTCAACTTCAAAGCACCTCCCTCGCCAGCGTTGGTGATTTCATTACCTCATTTAGCGTTTATTGTGTGGCTGAAACTAAATGAAACAATTTTTGCCACTGTATGGCACCAAATCGAAAAACGTTCCTATTTTGCGAAATACTGGTGCGCATAATTCTCGTCCCAATTTACCGCCATCGCCATCATAATTCATATCCATCTGGATAATGAAGCATGGCAGGGCGGCTCTTAATAAAGGCAACGAAAAAAAAAATCCCACAATACATTTTTGTCACTCAAAAACAGTCGCCCGTCTCAACTACAACAGCAGCGGGTAGGACCCGTTCCAACATGGAAACAGCCCGATCATGAAATTCCCGAAATATCAAACATGACAGCGGAATCAAGCAGGGTGGTAGTAAAAAGTCCCGTAACCATTGGCTGTTATTTCCACATTTTAGGCTCCATCCACCGAAAAAAGACGTGTACTTATTGCCGACAGCATCGCGATCAGCATTGCACACATACGGTGGAAAGGAAGCGGGTGTGTGTGCAGACTGGGTGCGATTTTCTATTCACTTGAATTTGCTCGATTGTCGCAATATCACTCCACTACATATCACATGTACGATGGTGATGACGACGACGACGACGACGAGAACGATGACGAAAACAACATCGCATCACTGACTAGTGCTTTTTATTGGAACTCTTTCATGTGTGCTTGATGGCGCTCTCACTCCCATCAGAACAAAATGGGGAAAAAAGCTGAAATAAAAACTAGCGGTGAGCGGCAGAACTTTTGCATTGTTTGATCCTTCGCGCTGTAGAAATAAAAATTCATTAAATGACACCCTTTTTCATGGAACCCCCTTCCAAGGCAGCCGGGGAACACGTGCAAAAATACGATTGCCTACAGTAAAGCACGGTGGAATTTGGGTTCGCATTTTTTGAATTGGCATATCTCGCAGTGCAAGCAATCATTTTAATGCGGCTGCCACGCGCCTGTGGAAAGGGTCCTCGAATTTAACCAACGCGAATCGAAATAAAGTGCAGCTGAAATGCGTGAGAATTCACAGGAAAAAAATGAACAATCAATGCATAAAACAATTTTTTACTGATTTTTTATTCACTCAACAGTAAAGCCACTTGCCTTGTTCATAATGGAGTGTGTATGTGCTTGTGTGTCTGTGTGTTCGTTTGCGCCACTATGGAAGTGAACACTTAAGTGAGATAGATAGAGAGAGATAGAGAAAAAAAACCGTGTGGGGATACCGTCAAATTCGGATGATCGTTCAGCAAGTGGCAGACAATTGCCCTCCCGCTGGTGCTGGCGTAGTATAGCGAAAGGCACATCCATCATGGTAAAATTAATAAAGTACAAAAGAATGCAGCTGCCATTTAAAGTAATGCGAACAAAAACAAAAAAAAATAAAACCAGTCAAATCATTGCAGCGTATTCCAGTTTGGTGCACTTCAAAGAGGGTCAATAAAAATCAGAATTGCCCAAAACGATCGGGAGCGCCTATTTGTTCGTTGTTGTGTAGCTAATGAATAATGTGGCGCGATTGGATGTGACATTTCACTCTGATAAAAATAGAGAATATACGAACGGGAAGAAATTTTCAGAAAAGTTATGGAGGAGGATAGTACTTCACTTGATTAAACTTCGACAAAAAGCAGTGGAAGTTACCCCAAAATTATCGTAAAATTTGGAATATCTTTTTAAATTTAACAAATAGAAAGTAACTATGCTCGACAAAAAATATGCATTTCGATACCGCAAACAAGAAGATAGGAGAATGTCTAAAATAGTTATCATGAAAAAACTAATTTTAAGGGGTCTTCAAAATAATATGTTCCACAACTTGCAAACTATTAAAGCTAGATATATGGTGTCTGCAGCAATTTCTTTTTAGTAATATTTGCTACAGCTTTGCCGAAGACACAAAGCCTCTATCTTAATTAGTTCAAAAAATAAATTTTGTATATCACTTATAGGTGAATTAATCACTAAACGATATACTGCTGTGGATGCGCAATCATAAGGGCAACAACTTCTCCGAAAAAGCTATATTTCTACAGTTAACGGTTTAGACGCTATTAATTTTGAGCACGAAAACGACGTTTTAAAACACTGTGCGTTGACGTTCAATAGATTTTACAAATGAGGATACGCTGACAAAAAAATTTCACTTCAAAATTCGACTTACTAATCGATCTGGGTGTTCGTGCCGAGCTGAACATCCTGTCGCGGGTAACTGTCACTGGTACGCGCGAGCAACGCGTAAAATTATTAACATCCATAGAGTTTGCTTCGGTTGGACTGTGCACATTGATGATGGTGTAGTTAATGAATGGACCTGTTGTACCGGCAAAATTCTTCATAAAACAAAACTATAAAAGAAACATGAATCTCGACGACTCTTAACAAACTTGTGTGTTGATACGTTAGAATAGGTTTTAACGAATTAACGGGAAGTGTTTTCATAGATGACTAAGTACTTAAAATCAGTACTTTGTCGCTAATGATTGTCAGTTTTACAAAATTTGAATAGTGTTTAATCAGATGCTCAATAATGTTTAAATTATAAGTCATTCTAAGGAGGAAAGAATACATTATGTTGATTCTGGCCAAAATTAAGTTTGTTAAAGAGTTCCTTGAACTAAACTTGTTATGGTTATTATATAATATATTATATAAATGCTTTAACCTCGAGAATCATTCGTCTATTTGAAAATAATATTCAATTCATGAAAGGTCAGAAACAAACAATTGAATATTATTGCCTTCGTCTAAGCTGGTCTGCCCGCTCCTTGTGTTTATTTACTTTCTTGGTGGTGAGCAATGGTCGGGCTTACCTTTTGCTGCTTGTTGATCGTTTCGTCTGCCTTCTCCTTTGTTCGTGTTTGTGTCGACGTCGTCGTCGTTAGAGCAGCTTTGATTTTCGCTGTTAGATGTTTGGTGCTTTAGTAGCTTCGAATGACTATGGTATAGCCGTCTTCTTTTTTTGTTTATTACACTCAGGTTTTTTTACGTGGTTTTTTGTATGGGGTTTCTACGAGGTTTTTTTACGCAGATTTTCCAATAACCGCGGTTTTCTTAACGCGGATTTTCTAATTAACGCGGTCCTGAGTGCAAAAGACTTCAACTTTTTCTGAAATTTTTTTTTAAGTCCTTTTAAATGCAAAAAACTTAGAAGAGTTTTGGCAGTTTTTTTGCGCGAATTCCGCAATTAACACGGTTTTTGCAAAAAAATATTCTAAGTCCTTTTGAATGGAAAAGATGTAAGAGACGGGTCTGGAAGACTCCTTATGGCCCGCACCTCAACAATATGGGTATTTTCGGAATGGACTTGACGAGGAGATGTCAAAAATTGATTTTTGACGCCATTTTGAAATTCAAGATGATGACTTCCGGTTTAGCGAAATTCGCTACTACCCAACCAATATGGGTTGTTGGTTCACGCAAAGCATTTGGCTCCACTGCGTGAGAAGTTCCATTCTCACGCGAGGATCTACCGATCGAGGTGCTACCGGGCACCAGTTATACCGGTTTTTCTAGCCCTTCTGTCAACCGGGCATTGATGCGAAGTGGTGAGCAGTGATGCCACAAGTACAGATTTATCTAGAAAGGTACAGATTTTTGAAGCATTTTTGGTACAGATTCTGTACGGTACAGATTACAGATTTTTGTGAAAAAGTACAGATTGGTACAGATTTTTTTACATGACAGCAAGGTAAAATAATTTAACCCTGCGATGCATCCCAGTAAACAGCAGGTAAACGTTGAGTTAGGCAGCAGTGATGGCAAGAATCTGAAGTGGAGCTGGTACTAATTGACCTTGAACTGAAGCTGACATTGGAATGCGATGCCGATGTGAAAGCCGAGCGAATCTTCTCGGAGTGCATACATTTACTCTGACCTGCTCCATTTGAATTCCTGCAAGCAGGTTGGGGCTGATATTACCAGCTCATTCTCAGCTTCTTGCTACCACTCTGTTGGCCACCTTTGGTTGCAAACAAAGTGGCAGCGAGAATTTGAGCTGGAGCTGATATTAATATTACCCAGTCAAACTCATCCGGAATTCTAACTGGTTTCTTGCGGAATTCCAGCTCAAATAAAATAACCGAGTCAGAATGTCTGATTTGATGTCCCAGAATGAAAAATATGTATAAGAAAAATGATTTTTAAAACAACCTTGTTATTGTTTGGGTACAGAATCAGGTACAGATTTTTCTATAGAAGAGTACAGATAGAAAAGATTTTTCAACTCCCGGTACAAATTTAATTGTGGCAACACTGGTGGTGAGCCAACATTAGCTCACACTGTGAGAATGATACTGAAAAGTCAGTCTAGAATAAACCTGCATCGAAAGTGGATCACTTTTTCGATCCTGAAAACTAGTGTACGTTTAATAAAATAAAGGTGTAAGCCGTATGTAGTCGATTAAAGTCAGTGTTTAGTACAGTGAAAAGGTGCAGTTTAACTAGCCCGAAGTGTTTGGTGCATCTGATAGCAGTCACCGTAAGTTTTTGCTGCTTCCCGTGCAGTTCTGTTTTATGCTCGCCTTAATTGCGAGCTGATATTCGGTGTCGTCGTTTTGCTGCTGCTCGGCGGTAATTTTGGATACCTGCACCAGGTACCATTGCATGCTGAAAGTAGGGTACGTGCACCTATAGTGGCCTTCATCCTACCGGAAAATTTTGGTGACATCGAAGAAAATCACAACGTAGGGGTAAGCGACATCATGGGTATTTTCAGAATGGTTTTGAAGTGCCAGAAATTTATTTTTGACGCCATTTCGAAATCCAAGATGTCGACTTCCGGTTTAGCGAAATTCGCTATAGCCCAATCACTATGGATATGTTGGGAATGGTCTTGAAGAGTAGGTGCCAAAAATTGATTATTAACGCCATTTTGAAATCCAAGATGGTGACTTCCAGTTTAGCGAAATTCGCTATAACCCAACCAATATGGGTATTTTCGGAATGGTCTTGAAAGGTAGGTGTCAGAAATTGATTTTTGACGCCATGTTTAATTCCAAGATGGCGACTTCCGGGTTAGCCACATTCACTATAACCCAGTCAATATGGGTATTTTCGGAATAATCTTAACGAGTAGGTTCCAAAAATTAATTTTTGACGCCATTTTGAAATCCAAGATGGCGATTTACGGTTTAGCGAAATTCGCTATAACTATCAATATGGGTATTTTTGGAAGTTGAAGTTTGTTACCGTCGAGGCAATTCAATTAAATAAAAAAGCATAATTAAAATAAAGAACAAAAAAATGTTAAATGTTGTTTTTGTGTTTAGGATTAAAAAAATATAATTATACACGCCACACCAGACATATTGTAAGTCGTTAGGGAATAAAAGTGTTACATTGAAAAAGAGTTGTTTTACGTTTCTTCCCGATCCCTTAATCAGCATCTATATTAAAGAGCCGACCCTGAGAGCAAGCGTGCTACTCACGATCGAGCTAGCGGCCCGAAAAAGAAGGCTGTTGCAAAGCCCAGCCTCGCTAGATCCCCGTGGCTTGACCAGGGATCGAGGTCCTTGCACGGTTAACCCTTCTGGACCGTAGAGTAACAAATGGCGCCCAACTAAAATTATAAGCTGATTAAGAGATCGAAGTAACGTTTAAACAAGGAACCCTAGAGTGTGTGAGAGAATAGAAAGCTGGTAGGAGCTGAAAAATTCGTTTGATAGGTTAGGAAGTGAAAGGCTAAGATGGTAACCAAAAACGTGCTCCCCCTGAATGATTAAGTAAAGTTATCAGTTTTACTAGACATCAGTCTACTAGTGCGCGTACGCCTACAAAAGCGAGTAATCATTGCAGTAATAGCATCGAATAGCGGGAGTTTTCGGATTTATTGATATATTTATCGTTTATCGGGTCTTGATTCGGCCAATTGCCAAAACACTGATTTGTTTGATAAAGAGCGAATTTATTTTGATTGCGAATATAGATACACCCTAGTTTAGTTAATTAGTGAATTGATAATTACTGTTCAGTTCTGTTCAATCGACAGATGAGCACAATGGATTTGCAAACGCTGTACAGAAACATTGAAGTTTCTCACCTCTCTATTCAGGAGGTTGAGCACGAGCTTGCGACTCGTAACGTTCCTTTCGCAGTGGACGAACACGAGAGCATTAAACGCAGGAAGTTGAAGGATAGAATGAAAACGGAGAGAGAAACACAAGCTTTTAGTGTGTCTCCCAGCCGGAGAGGGGTTCGGGAGGAAATCGCAGTTATCGGTCCCACGCTGACGATAATTAGCGGATTGTTAGAAAATCCCAAGGCCGATGTTCGCCAACGAATGAAACTGAAGACACGGCTGATACATTACCGCGTCCGAATTTTTCTTCTTACCAAATCTCCAGGGTCTCATAAACATGGGCCAGAGATCACTCGGTTAGGAAAACAAGCAAATGCTATTTTCCAAAAGCATTTCCCTGCACTGAAGTTGTCAGACGATGGGTTTACGGATCCAAAGCCTTTGGAGGCCGACATTTCTTTAGCCTTGGAGGAAGTTAGATCGGAAATTGAAACTCTTAACGAAACAGTTTTGGGGATTGATATCGAAGAGGAAATGGGAGCTGTCGCTTTATCGACAGGAGGGCTAGTAAATAAAACATTAGAAATGAAAAAAATAGAAATGGAATCGTCGAAGGAGAGATCTAGGGAAATAATGAATGTGCTGAACGATTACGAGCACGGCAAAATAGAAAATACTACAGAGTTGATCAAACACTTCAAAGATTTTGTGCTTCAGACCACCGAGCAACAAAAGCAAATGAGAGAAAGGGAGATTGCATTAGATGAAAAGAGAATTAAGGAAGCTGAGGAAAACATGACGAGGAAGAAAAGACTTGAAACATTGCTGATTAACTTGAATGACAGATTACAGATTGATAATGAAATTTCTAATAGGAGCAAGATAAGCAAGTCTGCAACGGATGAGCGAATAGAGGAAAAAACTGAACCAATTCTAGAGAATCCAACCGAGAGGAATTTCAAAATTAAAGAGAGGTCGGCATCTGAGAGCCGTAGCGAAGTTAAAACGGAGAGTTCCTCTGATGAAAGTATTGGTAAACCGATAAAAGTTGCAATTAAAAAGAAAAAAGAGAGGAAAGATATGAAAGTTCATTCGAATAAGCGGAATAGGAGGAAAATAAGAAGGGTAAGCTTTTCGTCGTGGTCATCGAACGATTCCACGGAAAGCTCAAATTTGTCTAGCTCGAGTTCAGAAACCCTATCAGACTCGTATAACGCTAGGAGGGGAAGGGGACTGACTAGAAAGATGAAGTGGGAACAGGAAAGTATTAAAAGAATACCAGTATCAGAATGGAAAGTAAAATACGATGGAAAAGATCAGGGTAGGCGTTTAGCAGAATTTCTCAAGGAAATTAAAATGAGATGCAAATCAGAGGGCATTTCGGAGCGTGAACTATTCCGAAGCGCGATCCATCTTTTCGCTGGCCGTGCTAAGGATTGGTTCATGGATGGGTTTGAGAATCGCGAGTTTCGTACGTGGTCAGAGTTGAAACGCGAGCTCAAACGTGAGTTTTTGCCTCCTGATCTGGATTTCCAGATCGAACTTCAAGCCACCGCACGGCGTCAAGCTCGTGGTGAGAAATTTGTGGACTATTTACACGAAATGCAAAAGTTGTTTCATTCAATGACGAGACCAATTTCAGAACGTCGTCGATTCGAGATAATCTGGCGTAATATGCGCTTTGATTATAAGAATGCAATGACGGGCGCGGGAGTAAAAACTCTTACAAAACTGAAAAGGTATGGTCGAATCATCGATGAAAACAACTGGAACATGTTTCAAAAGCCACTTGATCCCCCGGTGCGCTCTAAAACTACTTACGTTAATGAAATTTCAACCAATCAGTCCAAATCTAGCTATGCGAACTCTGGAAACAATTCGCAGAATAAATCTAAAAGTAAACCAAAAGGTGATGAAAGGGAAACAGATCGGTCTAAAGAACCAAAGGAGGGAAGAGGGGAGAAAAACGAAGGTTCGTTAGACCCAATGGAGGGTTCCGCGAGGGGTACCTGGCAGGCTTTACTAGAACGATATAGACGCCCCCCTATCGGCACGTGCTATAATTGCCAGAAAGTCGGGCATCACAATGTCGAGTGTCCAGAAAATCGACGAAAATTTTGCAGAATTTGTGGCTTTGCTGATGTTCTCACGCACTTGTGCCCCTACTGCCAAAAAAACACGCAGAATTCAGCTTGAGGGGGCAAGTTGAATTATCATCCACAAATCCTACCACTGAGATAACTCACAATCTACTGACGAATGGATTCAGACCTGTCTCTGAGTTTGATTACTGTTCAGATATGGAAGTAGACGAGATTTTTGTGAGATTAGGTGGCGATAACCGACCTTTTGCGAGAGTGTTTGTGATGGGAAAAGAGATAATCGGGCTGTTAGATAGCGGAGCGCAGAGAACTGTTTTAGGTATTGGATGTAAAAAACTAGTGAGAGAACTAAAACTTGAAATATTTCCCACTAGTGTTTCAATAAAAACGGCTTCAGGAACACCTGTCGAAGTAGAAGGCTACGTTCACTTACCCATTACATTCAACAATGAAAATAAAATCATCCCAGCTCTTATAGCCCCTACATTGAACCGGAGGTTAATATTGGGTTTTTCCGATTTTTGGAAGGCCTTTAGGATACAACCTACCGTAGAAACCGACAGCAACAGGGAGAGGGAATATTCAGATGTAGGAGAAGATTGGTCTATTGATGAAGTGAATGTAGCGAGAGAGGAGGAAGGGAAGGATACGCTCACGGAGGAGCAAATCTCACAACTCGAACAGGTTAAAGCTGAATTCAAAATAGCTATAGAGGGAGAAATGCTGGATGTTACTCCTCTCATCACTCATAAAATTGAACTTCAAAATGAGTTCCAGCATTCTCCACCTATTAGAATTAACCCATATCCCACGTCTCCGGACATGCAAAAGAAAATCAATCTAGAGCTAGATAAAATGCTTTGCCAAAAAGTGATTGAGCCGAGTAGAAGTGACTGGTCGCTTAGCACAGTCCCCGTAGTAAAACCCAATGGCGAAGTTCGCCTATGTTTAGATGCGAGACGATTGAACGATCGGTCTCGGAGGGACGCTTACCCCCTTCCTCATCAAGACCGTATATTAAGTCGACTGGGAGCGAGCCGATATTTGTCAACAATTGACTTGACCAAAGCTTTTTTACAAATACCACTTGACCCCGGTTCGCGAAAGTATACGGCTTTCTCGGTGTTGGGAAGAGGGTTGTTTCAGTTTACCAGGCTACCCTTTGGACTGGTGAACAGCCCAGCAACGTTGTCACGACTGATGGATCAAGTCCTAGGGTATGGCGAACTGGAACCGAATGTTTTCGTGTACCTCGACGACATCGTCGTTGTAAGTGAGACATTCGAAGCGCACCTCCGAACCCTATCAGAAGTGGCCAAACGACTGAAATCGGCAAATCTTTCTATCAATCTAGACAAGTCAAAGTTTTGCGTGAGCGAACTTCCTTATCTCGGATACATTCTGTCGCCGGAGGGATTGCGCCCCAACCCCGAGAGAGTAGATGCAATAGTTAATTACGAGCGACCCACCTCACTTCGTTCGCTACGTCGCTTTTTGGGGATGGCGAACTATTACAGGCGGTTCATCCCCAATTTTAGCGAGATGTCTGCACCGCTTACCGATCTCCTTCGTAAAAAGCCGAAAACTCTTCCGTGGACTACGACAGCGGAACAAGCTTTTCTAAAATTAAAAGAGAGTTTAATTGCGGCCCCCGTACTCGCCAATCCAAACTTCAATTTACCATTCCAAGTCCAGACGGATGCGAGTGATAGCGCTATCGCCGCTATCCTTACGCAGCAGCATGAGGGAGGCGAAAAGATAGTGGCCTATTTCTCTCAAAAGCTCTCTCCCGCGCAACAAGCATACGCAGCTTCGGAGAAAGAAGGTTTAGCCGTACTGTCAGCAATTGACAAATTTCGACCGTTTATAGAGGGAACTCGTTTTCTGGTGGTAACGGATGCAAGCGCGCTGACCCATATCATGAAGGGCAAGTGGCGTACTTCATCCAGATTAAGCAGGTGGAGTATAGAATTGCAGGGATACGATTTTGAGATACGGCACAGACGAGGCAAGGATAACGTCATACCGGATGCATTATCCCGCTCGTTGGAAACTGCAACATTAGAAGCCGATGGAGACACCTGGTACATTGACATGTACAATAAAGTACTTGCGTCTCCAGATGAAAACATCGACTTTAAAGTTGAAGAGGGGAAATTATACAAGTTTGTCCCTTCCAAAACAGAAGTTCTAGATTTTCGCTTCGAGTGGAAGCTTTGTGTTCCGGAGAAATCTAGAGCTGATATTCTCCGAAGAGAGCACGACGAAGCGCTTCACATCGGATACGAGAAGCTAGTGGACAAAATCCGAATGAGGTATTTTTGGCCGAAGATGGCAGCCTCTGTACGAAAATATGTAGCACAATGCCGGGTGTGCAAAGAATGCAAACCATCGACCGTATCGCAACATCCAACAATGGGTAATCCTAGGTTAGCAACTAAACCCTTTCAGATCCTAGCAATCGATTTCATTCAATCGCTACCCCGATCGAAGTCCGGGAACATGCATTTGCTAGTATTGCTGGATCTGTTTTCAAAGTGGACGGTCTTGGTGCCGGTTAAAAAGATCTCAACTCCACTTGTCATTAAGATCCTCGAGGAACAGTGGTTCCGTCGCTTTTCGGTCCCAGAGATTATTATCAGTGACAATGCGTCGACTTTCCTTAGCAAGGATTTCCAAGGGTTCATGGGGCGATATCAGGTGCAGCACTGGGCCAACTCAAGGCATCATAGCCAGGCCAACCCAGTAGAGCGCCTGAATCGCAGTATTAACGCTTGTATCAGAACTTATGTCCGAACTGACCAGCGACTTTGGGACACGAAAATTTCTGAGGTAGAATATGTGGTCAACAATACTTCCCACTCATCAACTGGGTTTACCCCCTTCAAAATTCTTTATGGTCATGAGCATATTATTAGTGGCGAAGAGCATCGCCGAGATGTCGATACGCGGGATTCATCTGAAATAGAGAGACATAACCTAAAATTAAATGTAAATAAGGTTATATATGATAGTGTGAAAAAGAACTTATCCAAAGCTCACGAGAAAAGTTCCAGGGCCTACAATTTTCGATTCCGTAAGCCTGCTCCTGTGTACCAAGTAGGGCAGAAGGTTTTTAAGCGCAATTTTGCTCAATCTTCCGCCGCGGACGCATACAATAGCCGCGTCCTTAAATCCACCAGCAACTCATCGGTATTTTGATGACTTTTTGTTGCGGGAGAGTAAAGCGACGCGCTGTGACACCAGTGTGCAACATAAACAAACCTTGATTATGTTGCGCGAGAGAGAGATCATCACATCAGACAGCTCAACAATCCATCGTACGGTGAGGGCCGATGATTTGGTCAACAAACGGCATCGAGAGGAAAGAGACTTTTAAAGTACACATACCAATACACCAGTTATTTGGCATGCGCTAGTATTGAATTGCTGGTGAATAAGTTTCACTTCTGCGTGTCAGTCGAGTGAGCAGTTTAGAAACTGATTGGACTTGCGCCTGTCGTTTTTTCCTATTTTCGGCCTGGGCAACTTATGCGCATCTTATGTACATTTTAGTTAATAAATTGCTTATCCTAAACACTAGTTGCGCACTCTGAAAATAAGACAATAAACAAAGAACAAGTTCACTATCTCGCTTTTCAATTGCAATCAGAATACTCTTCCTTTATGGACTATTCTTTAAATGCATTTTTTAGCTTCCTACAGTTAATTATATAGCTATTTGAGTGTTTTTCGTGTTGGGTCTACTAAAAAGGTCTATATGTACTCGTCTCAATGCTTCAGGCATTAATTGAGATGAAACCAAAACTGTTATTAGCATTTATAATTTAAGTTTGATTCGGTGGTAAGTAGTTTCTTCAAAATTGTTCGCGCTTTTGAAGATTCAAAATTTGAATATCTCATCTTCAGTTCAGTGTTTTCCGTACAGCTGAACGGTCAGTTAATTTTTTCAATTAATAGTTCAGCAACGTGGCTTCAATTTACTGATTTTCAGTAATATATTTTCCGAGTTTCAGCAAAACAAACGTCACTTGTACTGAGATCTTGGTTAGCTCGGCTGCATAAAACTTGGTAAAAAGTTGCGGAAAAAGTGAGAGTCGGTAGAACAAAATTAGTGGTGTAGCTTCCAATCTGCTTATTTCGTTGACGTTGGAAAATGCCTGTATATTTTTATGAAAATATAAGGTAATGAGCAGATTTTCTCCTTGTTTCTATTATCACCCTACCTGTTAGATCAGAAAAGCACCTAAGCCTAAACAAACAGTATATTTACTGTTGGAAAATAATTCAAACAATAATACGTTCAATATTGCTGATGTATACCAATCACTTAAGGGACCATAGATGTTTTTCTACGTTTTCTGATCCGTCTTAAAAAAAATCATCGAACACGAGAATGTCAAATATATTGAGGTCTCTTGCGTAGTTAAAAACACACTTTAGTGTTTAAATACAATATTTAGCGACATGCAAAAACTGTTTTACTGCCCCTCTTCGGTACCTTGAAATTGTTTAGGCAAAACAGATAAAAAGCGCAATAGTTGCAATGCTATTTTGAAAATACTTTCGAGAGTCCACAGAGTTCCAGAACAAAGAATAAGCCAGCGGTCACTGCTTGATGAATGTAAAATTTACAAATTTTACATTAAATGCGGTGTTGTTTTTGTCGAAAGGAATTTTTTAACTTTAATTGGAACTAATTGGAATTTGAATTCGAGTTTGTGTAAAATTGGTCAATTCATATTCTAGAACTTATATGGACCTTAATTCAGTCACCAGTATATATTAATATCAGTAAATCTACTAAAAATGCTTCCGAAAAAAAACTCTGAGTTGAAATGAGAAATTCATGAAGTTTCAATCTTATTTTAGTTGAGATTTTCTACATGCTTTAAAAATTATTATAAAGGTTTTGAATCAGTTTTATCGATTGACCACATTATCTTTGTACAGTATTATTGAGGCCACACATGATCCATTTCGGCACCGATTCGTGTTGGCCAACCGCATCAAAGACATTATTTACCAAACTCTGAATTTCTAACAAACAATTTGGTTTCAAAAACATTTAAATATGGCTTTAAATAATTTTGAATTATTTGTTACAAAAATGTTACACCTAACGAATGGCTAACATTTTTCTCGTTGTTTCACTTCATATAGTTTCGTAGTAGGTAGGGGAAACTGGTCGGTTGCCGTCACTGGTCGGTTGTCGACAATTGATTCGTAGGTTCTGTACTACAACCAAAATATTTGTTGAACAAGTGAAAACCTGCTTAAAATTTTTTTTGATCATTTGCTGAGTGTTATAGAAAGAAGCAGATCGATCGAAAAAGTATGCACATAGAATATTTACGAAGTGAATTAATTTTATATTGTGGTTCAAAAATTGAATGCCAATTCGCCACAATTGTTATTATTTATTTTACCCCATTTTTGTGGCAAATGCTTAATTCTCTCTAACCTAATCAATATGGGTATTTTCGGAACAGGCTTTACGAGTAGATACCAGAGATCGATTTTGGACGCAATTCTGAAAACCAAGATGGCAACTTCTGGTGAACCGTTTTTGATAATTTACATGGGAAAAGCCCATGGGTCGTGTTTTCACCGCTGGGTAGCACTGTATACACCAAGTTGTCACGACCAGAGAGACAAGGGGCCATTCATAAACCACGTAGACCAAAATTTGAGAATTTGATTGCATTGCTTAAAAATATCCCATCACGGTATTACACTTAAATGAGAGCAACAGGAGCATGTCTTACCTGTGAGGCGATCGTAAGCAAAAAGATGGCCGGTCGAGGTCGCTGCGATCAATGAGCCCTTTGGCTCGTCGTTGCTAACGCTGGTGTGCGTATACGAGCAATGCATTAATGGCTCAAAAAAATCGTGCTCAAGGCATTTAGCTGAATACAATGCGATCGTCCCGATCTGCCATGCCAAGCTTTGTAGCGGTAATATTTTATGCGGGCGGCCATTTTGTTTTAGTCTTACGATTGATTATATGCAATTATGCGATGTTATTATGTTAGAACAAAAGGAAAACTATTTGTTTTGTGATTTGAATATAAAGTGGTTGTCCCGAACCGTCATGCCTAGTTTTCATTGCGGCAAGGTATTTTTGCTGACATTTATGCGCGAGCTTTTTTATTCAATTGCGATGTGGCGTACTGTAAGGGGCCGTTTATTTACCACGTGGACAAAAAACCCCTCTTTTCTGACCCCCTCGTGGACAAGTGTGGACGATTCATAAACCCCTACCCCTCCCTACGGTGTCCATGTGGACTTTCAAAAAAATGGGTAGTTTCATAAAAATGGGATCTAGAAAATTTTCCCGTGTGGAAGACTAATATGAAGCAAACCTTATGAAAATCGTTCAAATCTCAACGACGTATGATATTTTATATTTACATTTCAAAGATTCATCACAAATAACCTTTGAATTCTTGAATTGGTTCGTAATTTCAACCTCTAGCTATGAAATCCAAAATTGATGTGATTAGACCATGTTACAGGTAGAGGAGCCCGTATTCATCTCATTAGTCAGGATATCACACTCCTTCGTTGATAACTCGACTTAGAGTTAGTGGATTGCGCTTAAATAGGTATCATCATCTTCGCTTCGTTCCTAAGAAGCAGCACAGTTTAAAAATTTTTCCTGGGAATTGTAAAATACTCGCGTTTGAGCGAAGCGAAAAGTCGAGCACAACGTACCCTTATTCATCCTACCATTTGAGCTAATGCGTTGAATAGAGATAGCAGATACTGCTCTAACTAATGTGTTCAAATGGGTGAGATGAATATAGGTGTTAAGATGAATTAGGGAGCCCTAGTTAAAAAATTCTGATTCTTTTTCGTGCGAGTTCTTATGATTTTTTCGATCATAGTCTTCATAGATGTTTTCAATTTTCACACGTGATGCACACGCATATACTATGCTGTTATAAGCACTTGGACTATTTAAAAATCTTGAAAAAATTGAATATAACCGCTCACACCAATGACAATACAAATTTGTTTCATTTTTATATAAAAAACAAAAATATGACGACGTGGACATTACCCATACCCCCATCCCAATGGACAAGCATGGACTTTCTCGTGACCTCTACCCTTTCCTAAATGGTTCACGTGGTATATGGATGGCCCTTAAGGCGATTTTTGCGAAATATAATATATGCATGCGGCTGCTGACTTTTTTCTTTGCAGGCTACAAAGCAGCCATTTTTCATGACAGGCGACCAAGCAGCAATTTTGCTAGTATGAAAAGGCACGTGGTTTACACGCTTTCACAATTCTTTTTCTTTCGAGTCGCCATATTGTTTTGGGAAGCCTTTCAGTTTACACGCTTTCACTCTTTCCTTACTTGATTTAACCGCGTGGGGGATTCTAACTGGATTCTTTTTACAATAACCGGCAGGATCGCCAATGTAAGAATTTGATTTTACCAATGCTCATTCTACTATTAAATTTATTCTATATCATTTTCACATCAATTTGAAAACACGCTTGTTTGGAATTATTATTTTTTTTATTTGTGGTCATTTATCATTATTCCCGAAAATGTGGTGGGGGAGCAGAGTTACTCTTTAGACTCCCCCTCCTTCCTTCTGGCTACGTGCCAGCGTGGACTTAAGTCTGATTTGTCCTAATCTTTAGTTAAAATATAGGTTGCCTGAAACTCACTCAATTGCAATGAATGCGATCCGCCAGTGCAATAGTAGTACGTAATACTCGCACCAGTTTTTCACATAGGTACATATATCGTGCATCTAATGAAGAATGATGTTGAAAATGCCTTTGATGGTAGTTGAAATGAATAAATTTCCTTTTTTTAATGTTTCTCTGAAAAAAAAATCTGTCCTTTGAAATGCAAAGAACTTTTTTAGCAGTTTATTTTTTGCGTGGATTTCGAAATTAACACGGTTTTTTTCAAAAAAATATTCTGAGTCCTTTTGAATGCAAAAGACTTAGAAGATTTTCAGAAACCTGAAAGACGCGGGTCTGGAAGATTCCTTATGGCCCGCACCTCAACAATATGGATATTTTCGGAATGGTCTTGAAGTAGGTACCAGAAATTGATATTGACGCCATTTTTAAATCTAAGATAGCGACTTCCGGTTTAGCGAAATTCGCTATAACATAATCAGTATGGGATGTACAAATAGCTTTAATTAGGCAGTTGAATTTACTTGAATTTTAGCAATATGTTTAATTTGAATCAATTAAAACCCCCAACTCACATTACATACATCTCTTTCTTCTCTCATTTCCATTCTCACCGCACTCTTCAGGATGCACACATAAAAATATTTTACATTTCGCTGGTTTATGATTAGATCTTTTATTCGAGGATGTTTTGGATGATCGCCCAGATTTTCCATTCAGGAATTTCGGTTAACCGGAAGTCGCCATCTAGAATTTCAAAATGTCGTCAAACTCGACATTTGTCTCCTGCTCGTCAAAAACCATTCCGAAAATATTCATATTGGTTAAGTTGTAGAGAATCTCGCTAAGCCGGAAATCACCATCTTGGATTTCAAAATGGCTTCCAAAATCAATTTTTCATGGACAACCTTGGGCTGAAGATGCTGATTTATTTATTTATTTATTCCTGGCACCTGCTCGTTAACACCATTCCGAAAATACCTATATTGATTGGGTTACAGCGAATTTCGCTAAACCGGAAGTTGCCATCTTGGATTTCAAAATAGCGTCAAACATCAATTTCTGGCACCTACTCTTCAAGACCATTCCGAAAATACACATATTTATTGGGTTATAACGAATTTCGCCAAACCGGAAGTCGCCATTTTGGATTTCAAAATGCCGTCAAACACACATTTCTGGCACCTATTCGTCAAGACTATTCCGACAATACCCATATTGCATGGGTTGTAGAGAATTTCGCTAAACCGGAAGTCGCCATCTTGGATTTCAAAATGACACCAAAAATCAATTTCTGGCACCTTCTCGTCAAGACCATTCAGAAAAGACCCATATTGTTGAGGTGCGGGACATAAGGAGTCCAGACCCGTCTCTTCCATCTTTCCGAAAATCTTCTAAGTCTGTTGCATTCAAAAGGACTAGGCATATTTTTGTAAAAAACGAGATAATTGCGAAATCCGTGCAAAAAAAAAAAAAAAACTTTTAAAAATATTCTAAGTCTAAATATATTCTAATATTCTAAGAATTAACGCGGTTTTTTACGAGGATTTTCGAATTAACGCGGTACGTAACCCCCACGTAAAAAAACCCTGAGTGTAATACATTTTCGTTATACATGACATGACAACTATATACAAGAAATCAATATTCGAGTTCTAAAATTTTGTAAAAGAAAAGACCGATCAAATCGATAACTTGAACCAGTAATCAGCGGTTTGAGTTTGGTCGTCTTCATCAGCTGGTAGGAGAAACAGGATAATGTTCGCATAATGTATAGGAAGGATGCCCATATGATCTAAACACCAAAAATGGTTTGGTTAAAATCTCGATGTTTCATGCATTTTAAAGATATTTGTCATCCCAAATTCAAATTCGATTTCTTAGAATTTTTTAGTTCCTTCTTCTATGGGAATTTCATGTGACCGGACGATTAACAGTTTATATTTCCGGAACCATACAACGGATCCGTACGAAATTTTGTAGCAGGAAAACATGCCTTTAATTTGAGGCATTTGTGATAATCGGCCAAACCATCACCGAGAAACTGATAATAGCAAAAATAACCCGAGAATAGTGAAAAACTGTATTTGAGCGCAATGAAAACTTGAATGCTCTATTTATCATACAACTGCGCGCATCAACTAACAACCATCCTACCAGATGCGAGCCCAAGAGCACACTGACGACAAAACTTCGTTGACGGTGGTATACGCATTCTTGAAAGAAGCTTATACAACAGGTAAAAGAAGCGAAAGAGATAGCATCCTGGGTGCCGACCACATGTTGTGAGAATGGGAATTTATTTCGGCCGACTGCATGCCCCCACCATCATTTCAAGAACGAATGAGAAGCGCGATTGACAGATCTGTATGCGTACTGCGCAGTGCTACCAAAAGTACAGATGTTTCTATAAAGCTGCAGATTCTTTGAATTGTATAGGTACAGATTAAAATGATGTCTAAGGAAACTACAGCATGGTACATATTTTTGGAGATAAAATGGTAAAGCAATAGTTTTATTTGACATTTCTAATACCTAGTAATATTAAGAATGTTTATATAGGATATATAAATTTACGGAAACTGTTTTTCTTTGGTGTGTAATACAAATATATTTTGTAATTTGACTACTCCAAACAAATGATTTGCTGGCGAATGAACTTATTATTGAAACCTTAACAATAGAACAAATGATTTTTGCACTAAGAACTCAGTGTTTTTTATTTATTATTGACGGAAAAATAAAGCGAGATTGGAAAGGTTGATGTATAAAACACCCAAATTAACCAAATATTATTCAACTAGCAAAACGTTTGCATTAACTTATTGCTGTAAATTTCGGTACAAATTTTCTGAAAAAGTAGTGCGATTTTTTTATTCCCGGTAAATAATATAAAATGTGGCATCACTGGTACCAGCTTATTTTAGTTTCTCTTTGCTGCTCAGCAGCGAGAGGGGAATGGGTGTCGCAGCTCTCCAACGTGCAATGTTGCATCCGAAGTTTTGTATCACAACAGAGCAAAACTTTCTCTTTTGCTCACCGAAAAAAATCGCGGCAGCCATGTTTAACTCAACAATTTGGTCATCGATGACCAATTGTTGAGCACTGTTGAATTTCGAAACACGCCTAATGCCAAGTTAGGGCCCGCTTATATTGCATGTACAATTGTTTCTCGTCGTGGTACAAGCTCATACGAACTTGTTGATGAATTTGGCAAAAACTTGGGGATTTTTTCAGCTGCAGACCTCAAACCGGGTACGTCCGAGTAAATCGGACAAATTTATTCACCTCCGAGTGTAATTAGGCACTTAACTTTTAGCGTTTTGTACAGTTTTTGTGGAGCTATTGTGTAGCACCGCGTCAATTTGGTTTGAGTGATCATGATCGTTCGTTAAATTTGTTATATGGATAAGAGAGAGAGAGAGAGAGGGAAACGGATCGATGTAATGCGAATTGAAAGGCCTTTTCGGTTATCGCACTTCATCAAAAAGGGCAATTAAAATAATGTCACTTAGATGTCACTGTTTGTTTTGTGTGGGGAGCGAATTTGGAGATAAACCGGCAAATGTAATAAGACTTGATATGAAATTCTCCAGCTCGCCATTTGCAGTTTTTAATGAACTAGTTCAAACTGCAGCCACCAATTATATTTGTTGTGATTCTTGACCTGCGAAGCAAGTGTTGAGATATGTTTTTCGTTCGGTGTTCGTTACATCATTAATAGATTCGTTTAATTAGTTCCGGAGCGAGAATATTCTCTCTTCCTCAAAGCAAATGTTTGTTTTGGAAAATTGGGAGATGAGAAGATTTGATAATCGATCCACGAGCACAGAGTCGTTGAAAATAGCCTTCCATTATATGAATGAAAGCAACTATTCGATACTTTGACGCATAAATTATTCGCTATTGTTTGTTTCGAGAGCATATTAAGGTGCAACTCAACCCTGGGCTGGTATTTCGTAGAACTTTAGAGTAAAACAAAATTAATTAACAACTTCGTTATTAATTAATTTTGAGAGGGAGTAGGTGGTAGTGTTACCGTCGAGGCAATTCAATTAAATAAAAAAGCATAATTAAAATAAAGAACAAAAAAATGTTAAATGTTGTTTTTGTGTTTAGGATTAAAAAAATATAATTATACACGCCACACCAGACATATTGTAAGTCGTTAGGGAATAAAAGTGTTACATTGAAAAAGAGTTGTTTTACGTTTCTTCCCGATCCCTTAATCAGCATCTATATTAAAGAGCCGACCCTGAGAGCAAGCGTGCTACTCACGATCGAGCTAGCGGCCCGAAAAAGAAGGCTGTTGCAAAGCCCAGCCTCGCTAGATCCCCGTGGCTTGACCAGGGATCGAGGTCCTTGCACGGTTAACCCTTCTGGACCGTAGAGTAACAAGTTGTAGTACAAATAGTTTTAATTAAACAGTTGAATTTACTTGAATTTTGGCAATGTGTTTAATTTGAATCAATTCACACCCCCAACTCATACCACATACATCTCTTTCTTCTCTCACATCCATTCTCATCGCGCTCTTCTGGATGGACACATACAAATATTTTGCATTTCGCTGGTTTATGGTTAGATCTTATATTCGAGGATGTTTTGGATGATCGTCCAGATTTTTCATGCGAGAATTTCGGTGAATCGGACGTCGCCATCTGGAATTTCTAAATGAAGTCAAACATCGACATTTGTCTTCTACTCGTCAAAAGCATTCCGAAATCACTCATATTGATTGAATTGTAGAGAATCTCACTAAGCCGGAAGTCGCCATCTTGGATTTCAAAATGGCGTCAAAAATTAATTTTTCATGCTCAAAACCTTGCGCGGAAGATGCAGGTTTATTTATTTATTTATTTCTGGCGCCTACTCGTTAAGACCATTCCGAAAATACCCACATTGATTGAGCTGTAGAGAATTTCTTTAAGCCAGAAGTCGCCATCTTGGGTTTCGAAATGATGTCAAAAATCAATTTCTGGTACCTACTCGACAATACCATTCCGACTTCTTTTACATTCAAAAAGATTTAGAATATTTTTTGCAAAAAACCGTGTTAATGGCGAAATCCTTGCAAAAAAAACTTCCAAGCATATTCTAAGTCTTTTGCTGAGGGTTTTTTTACGCGAATTTTCGAATTAATGCAGTTTTTTACGCGGATTCTCGAAGTAACACGGGTTTTTACGCGGATTTTCCAAAAAACACTTTTTTTACGCGGTACGTATGCCCCGCGTAAAAAAACCTGGGATATCGTGGATTTTGTTTGTCCTGCACCCATTTTTTAGCTAGCTGTCTGGGGCGTATCAGCAGATATCGAAGATTGTTTGCTAGCGTTGGTGGTAATAGATGATTTGGCTTTAGTTGTTCCGCAAGGCTTACCGTAGTGTGCGGTCTAGTTACAGAACTGACACGTGGGCGTCTATCCAGGCTATGTACACAGCGCTCTTAGGAGGTATCATCTTGAGATGATCTTGTGGTGTAACATATGTTGAGGTCGGCCAGAATCGATTTTTTTTATTCTGCATTCTTCTGTACTTTATTAGTTCAGGTTCTTAAGAATGCTGTCTTAAATTTTATATAGATCGGAGCCGTAGACGTAAAGTTATAGCATTTTTCAGCTTGCTCCCTTACGGAGGCGTGGATTATACTTGAAACTTTAATCGCGATAATCTCGAAATTATGTTTCCCAAAAACGTCGTCGCTGTGACTACGATTGCCGATAAAGTTTCCAACCAATTTCAAAACTTTTTCTACCTTGTTAGTAAGTAGTTCTCATTTTTCCAAACTATGACTCCATGGCTGGTTATGTTCAATATAATTGTGGAAATGTCTATTACATTCTTAGAACACTTTGCACTCAAACATAATGGCTCGCGCTACGCGTCGACGGTGAAACATTTGATACAAAAAATATAATCTTTAATTTGCACCAATTTTAATAAATTTTGCATCATATTGATAGTGGTGATAGTGGTACCAGTTTAAATGAAAAATGTTGCCGCACTTTTCAACCCGTAACTCCGGTACCGCGATCCCGATCGACCCGAAATCGATAGCAGCCATCTCTCAGAAATACAGGCAATATTATTTGCCACATAGACACATACACACACAAACATTTTCCAATCTTATCGAACTGAGTCGACTCTCCGGGATTGGGCTAAAAAATTATGTTTGGAGCGATAGCATATCCTTTTTATATGAGAAAGGCAAATTGGTTAATCTGAAATCATTAAAATTTGCCCCGTGTTACCGAGAGTGGAGCGAGTAAAGTAATTATGACGCATAACTAAATACATCACGTGGTTTCAACACACACACACACACACTCTAAAACGATGCCAAGGAATAAGTTTCTCTAAGTATCATTTATGATGGATTCCACTTCTCCATACTTCGACATGAATCTTTTGATATAATCCGTACTAGCGCTCGATGCCAAATCGCATAAGCAAATTTCCCTCAGATCATTGTCCATATACACGGTGATTTTGGTTTTGATGTTTTCGTATTCGACGTCGTATCGCATGTTGTTATTCGATACGAAGCATTCTGCCTCGACTAAAGAATTGAACATTATTAGTACCACATAACTCGTATGATGCAGCTGTATGTGTGATACTTCCTTAAGCATAATTTTCATTTCCACCTTGAACAACTGTTCCACCTCGAGCACTGTCTAAGGTCGGGTCTGTGAAAAGTCAATCACGATTGTGTTCTCCTGTAATCGGCGCCTTTTATTTTGTGATTCACTCACTGCACTCGCAGTTGGGGACTTTGCTGATTCTATATGTTACACGCACACGTTAGAGCGGAGTAGTGCGGGTAGAACTTTTTGTTTGGATGATGTTCGTAAGCGGTGAACTTTTTGATTTTTGATCTGTACGAGAGGAGGAAGCAGAATGGAACGAAACTTGGTCCAATAACGATTTGTGTAAATCAGTTGAACTTTTTATTAAAAGTTCAAATCATGTTTCTTTTGCAAATTCACTTTACACAGAATATAGAAAAAATATTCACTCACGCTTCTTTTTCAGGAACTGCGAGTGGCCAGGCTTTTTGTTTGACTTCTTCCATCAAGCTTTGCCTAGCCTCCTTGGTTTTTTTTCTCGCCGCAAAGCGCCAGTTTGCTTTGAACTGCATCTCGCTGACAACTGTCTTTCACGTCTTCTTGAGGTTCCACTTGATGAATGCCCAATATTTTCCTATTGCGGGAAGCTGTGGTATGCAAGTAGGGTTAATGTTCTTGGGCACAACCTGGGCGTTCGCAGTAAATATGTCAAAAGCGACCAAAATAGAACCTAACAATTGTGTAGCTTGAGGAAGGGCAACTTACGTTGTTCCAGGTACTACAGAAGTATTTTCTGGTTGATGCTTCCAGTTATGATGAAAATTTCGCTCTTCAAGCCACAGGAACAGATGGCTTGCCTCACGAGATATTTCTTAGTGAACTTTGACAGCATAATATTTTTGAAAATCTCCGCCCCTTCTTCTCTTCCAGCAGAGGTTCATAACAGTTTATTATACTTCTCCGGACAAAACGAGCTTAGTGGGCCTGTGGTATTTCATACTAGAATTGAACTACTGGGTACTTGCTCCCATGTCGTAAGAGGTTACTGAAAACACTGAGTCCTCAGGTCAAGGTGTTTCTCTGTGCCGGGGACTGAATGGTTGTCAGGACTAAAATATGCCAGTCGCTCACGGAGTGTCTTGGATCTTACCCTTGCTGTGTTGAAGGACTCTCTGAAACAGTGAACATTTGTTGTTTCGCTAATGGTAGTCATGTCCCCAAATTTATTTCAGGGATTAGCCAACTTTTTGGGAGATGTATTCCAGGGCTGTATGAAGCACAGCTCGAGAGCCTAACACGAGCTGAGCGGCCGCTTTGAACGAACCAAACGCAATTAGCACTGACACCGCTCATGCCGGGTAACCTTCGTGCTCGAGTTGTAGGATTCGAAGAGCCAGCACAACGAGTTAGCACGTCGAGCTAGCACCACGAGCTAACTCGGTGTACTACCACGAGTTTGCTCAATTAACTTGCACCGCAAGCTTGCCCGATGAGCTAGCACGGAGGTAAGCTATAGAATGAAAGAATCAGACAAAGCAAGAAATATGCGTTGGTAAACATGTGACAAGTTTCTGAAAGGGGAGTGGGCGTAGCGTATTGGTAAATCGATTGCCTTGTACGCAGCGCACCTGGGTTCGAGTCCCGACCCCGCACATAGGGTTAGAAATTTTTCCTAAGAGATTTTTCTAACCCGAAGAGGCGAATGACCTTAAGGTTAAAACCTCTATAATTGAAATAAAAAAAAAAAAAAAAAAAAAAAGTTTCTGAAAAAAACGATGCAAGCATTGTTACTCACACTAACGCGCTGTATTTTTTCTACTTTGTTATAGCTGAGCTATGGCTATAGCTGAGCTACTGCTAGTGCTACTCAATGAATTTAGCTCTGACACATTATGAGCCAGTGCACAGGAATAGCACACGGTGCAGCACCGTTCTTGTGCATGCCTGTGCATACATTTATATAAAAGCATATAAATACATCGGCTTTTATCTCTAAAGAAAAGAAACCACACACCGAAAAAATCTGCTAAAAATTCCGATCGAACAACCTGTACCAACTACCAGCAAATCCCAACCGTAAACCATTACAAACTCGTTAAATATCGGCGCCGACATAACTTATGATCGGTTAACGGGAAACAGGCAGTACACAGCTAAACTGTAAACTCCGTTTTCTTTAATCTCCAAAGTTCCGCGTAGCGTAAACTCGATTCCGTTGGCAACGGGATAAAAGTTTGATTGACGACTGCCCATCAAACTTTGCTCGGCAAAAACACCCGCAAAGGCCAGAAAGGAAGAATATATATATCTGGGACACCGAACTCACAGAAGAGTGCTGAACCGGATGCTGGTAACGAACTTTCATTATCAATTTAGATGTAATTTATCATTTTCAAAAGGCATGTTTCCCAACTTTGAGCACACGCGTACCTTCGGAAATGTACATAAACCATATCTTCAGTCCGGGACCGGCCACAGAGAATTAGCGAGCGGAAAGACATCAGCATCAGAAACAGAAGCCAGCCTGCAGCATCGGAGTTGGTGAAAAACTAGGCACTAAAGAGAACCAGAAGAAAAAACTTTCATAATTATACGAGGAGTAAAATACCGTAAACCAGATGGAGGAAAACTATGGGAATCAGCCCGCCCTATTGCCCCCGCCTGTTTGACAGAATGAGCCGAAGCGTGGACTATAGGAAGCGCGAGCGGGGGTGTGAGCGGTTTAGCTGCATGATGGAAAAATCTCATTTTCCCTGATTTTTCCTTCATCCATTTCGGTTTGGTTTTTTGTGTTTTATGTGATTTCCGACTTTTGCTTCCCACGGCACCGCATTCCTCGGCTCGGCGTTCAGCTCCCGACTTCCCGATCACCCTGCCGAAATCAGCCGTCATCAGCTCATCATCACCCGTCCTCGGCATCATCACCTCACCATCATCATCATCGCCAGGCAGATAGTCTAATGGGCAGGATTGTAATCTGAATTTCAATAAAACTTTTGCAAAGTTTTCTCCTCGTCTCGATAGTTTCGCCGGTGTGTGTGAGTGTGTTGAACTATGCCATGGATCATCATTTTTCTTCAGCATTTCAGCGCTTGGTGTGGTCAGGAATGGTGTAGCGGTACTTAATTTTTTTCCTGCGTCCGAATTCTGCAGGAAATGATGCATTCGATGAAAATTGGCAATACATTCGATACAAGTTAGAGAACCTTGAGGACTTTTAAAAATTAAACGAATTTAGAAGACTTGGTACTTGAATAACTAGGAAGCCTTGGATGACTTGATTGACTTTGTACACTTGATGGTAAACTGGTATTTAAAACCATTTCCAAACAAATTAAAAACACGAAATTATTTGTTGTTTATTTGTTTTGACGAAGGACTACGTCTCTGATCTCGATATGGCGTATACTATGTAAATACAAAAAAATGTAATGAAATGTGATTAGGTTTTGAACGCTTATAATTCAATCATTTCACGATAAATTTGCAAAAATGTTGTGCATATCACTTGGAAATTGTTCTAAGAAACGATTCCACTAAAATCATAAATATTTGATTGAAAATGTGAATAATAGATAATGTTTGCGAACGCGATGTATCGTATGAATCGTACTTTGTGAAACGGCTGATCAACACATTTTTATTCGTTTGCCTAAAGAGCGATTCGAAGAATTTGACGTATGGCTTTAAGTGGTGTTGAGTTCATTCGCTTTGAAGAGAATTAAGAACTACCGTGTTTTTTTTTAAAAACTTCCGTTCACTCATTCTTTTCTCCAAACCAGCTCATTTGAACCATTCGAGAACAAATGGCCCATCTCTACTCTGGAGTAAGTTTGCAGTTTGACGTAAACATGAATCTGGAAACTGTAAGAAAACTGCATATAATAAGCGGCAGTGAGGTTATTCTACTTATTTACTTCCATCCTAATAAATATATTATGATCAATTCTCAATGTACGTCTTTTTGAAAGTATTGTGAGGTGAAAGAAAAGGGTAGAGAAATGGAAAATGACACACAATACCGTTACACCACATAAACCACATAAACAGCCTGAATTATTCACTCCCAAAGAAGTATAGGAATCCTACGGATAAAGTCTATAACTCTTTTCCACACAAGGTTAGGGAAAATAACATCCTTGGGTATTAGCTATACATAGGTTCGTCTGGGTATGTAGAACCAAAAATCTTTCTGTTCAGTTTCACCATGTACGCGACATCCCCTTGTGAGCTTGACAGAGGAAAGAAATTCAATTCTTACACGCTGCGCCGAATGGAATTATTCGTTCGTGTGCCACGTCACTCATTTGTTCGTTTACAGAGCAGTCATTGAGATAGTTTCTGTTTCGATAGCAAAATGAATTTTGTTTCTATGCTGGCTATAGAGCCAAAATGTAAGAGAAAATAGAACTTGTCTACTGATAGCAAATGAATGTTTTGGTTGGTGAATGAATTTCTATTTCCTCTGGATTCAAGCATATCGGTCAAAACAGGTGATCATTGTATGGTAATCGTCAGCGAAACCATAATTTGAAAACTCAAGTTTTTCTCAACAAGCCACCGGCTTAAAGGTAATAGTGGTGACAGCACACCACCTTGTGGGCATCCACAGGAAATAAGTATCATTTTATCTAGGTGTCGTAACGATGGGCATGAATGTCGGTTGCTAAGCATTGCGTGTGTCTAGTCAATGATATATAGCGGTACTCAATGACCTTATACTGCTTTCAAAATGGATTCGTTAGACACGTTGACAAAAGATAATACTGTGTAACAGTGTGTATGCTTCCCCCGCTGATACAAGTGTTGTATTGGATTATGCAGGTGCTCGTCTAAGCTAACATCCCGAATGTAATGCTCTATTAAATGTTCCACTGATTTATGAAGAAAGGAGGAGAAAGAGCCTGGCCTCCTCATAGGTAGTGCGGTCACCTTTCATATTGAATTTTATGATTATTACCCACCACGTTAATCGAAAGTAGAACTAGAATGAAACTTTAACGGAGAAAACCTTTCAGAAGCATATTTGGTCGATTCGGTTGTCACAATTATACGAGAATCGGAACTACATGAAAAGAACTCAGGAGCGGTAGTTGAATACGGCTCCTGGAAAGTGTGTGTCAAAAAGCCATTAGCCGTTCTAATCGAACTGACATGAAAGTATTTCAATTTCAAAAGCAACTTATTTATTCTACTAGGTAAGATTTGAGACATTTGTGCCGAAGCTCCTCCAACCACTTCTCTCAGAGGATCGAAAGGCTTTGTGAGTCAACTTAAATGCCCACAACCCATCCTAGCGTCTGCGATTCCAAGCGCTTCTACATAACTTTTCGAGTCTAGCAAGTTCGGCATTCCACCAAGGAGTTCCTCTAGCAACACTCATAACTCAAAGCGGACAAGTCTCGCGGTATGCTGCTACTATGAGCGAGTTTGCTTTATCCAAACACTTAGAGAATCAAGCGTTGAAAAATGTTCATGAAACCTAGTTGAAAGCCCTCTTCGTAGAGGTATCAGTTCCTAGATTTGGAATTACGATATGTAACGATATCTAGCGAGACATTTAAATGCTCGAAGCTTCTGCTGATAACAACAGCTCGTGATCGTTCGGTACGAGCCAGTTTGCCAACTTATGCGTAATAATGTCGGAGCAGAGGGTTACATCTATAACCTCTTCTCTACCAGATCGTGTTAATGTTGGGCGTTTTCCTACATTGAGTATCTGTAGATTTGGGTTGGGAATACTTAATACCGCCGATTCAGTGCCTCTCAACTGCACCAAATTATGTGATGGGTAGTTGCATCATTGCACGATAACGAGCCTCCATATATCAACTCTTTTGTGTGTGGAACCACGGAGTAGAATGCATACATGAGAGCAGCACATAACACAGTGAAGATGAGTGTTAGAAAAGAGTAAAGCGGTACTTCGCATGAAAAGTCCAAAGAGTGTTTTCAATATTCTCTTTTTTTGCTCTGAGGTGCATGCCTTACGGGGTTAGCTTTCCAACATAGAAGTTTACTTTATGGAAAATGCGGTTCTTGAACTAAAGCTATGGATTTTTTCCCTCCTGTAAAAGGGGGGATAGCTTCGTAGCGGCTGAACGTTTTTGCTGAAGATTAATTTGTGTTCCTCTAACCATTGCCGATCAAAGCACTTCATATTTCATCACCAGCAATAATTGTACTGCAAACACAAACACATTTTTAAAATTTGCGGGTCGTGCAGGTTTTTATTCTGATGCACGTTAAAAAAAATGCACCAAGTTGAAATTGATCAACTTTTGATTGCAGCGCACTTTAGATGAACGAAATAGATGTATAGTTTCATTTTAAAATATAAGATGGCGACTTGCGGCTAAGCAAAAACTCCAATAGCACCAGTATGGGCGTTTTGGAATGGGGTTGACAACTAGACGACGAAAATCGATGGTTAGCGCCATTTTGAAATTGGCGATGGCGATGGCGACTTAGAGTTAAGAAATATACTCTATGACCCTATTAATATTTTTGGAATGTGATTGACGATTAGACGACGGAAATCGATGTAGGGCCTCAGTAGTACTTTTGTCAAAGTTATCCATCACTTTGCGGACGAATTTTAAAAATTTTCAAAAGGTCTGCGACTTTAACATGATCATTTCTTGAATTTTTTTCAGCACCAACAATTCCATTTTTCACTCACTTTGTTTCACTCGACCTTGTGTTCTTCGGCCTTACAACCATTCGGCTTTATGACCATTTAACCTAATATCCATCAGCCGAATGACCTTCACCTTAATGACCCAGCATCAATGGCAGTTGGGTTGCGGAGAGAGCTGTCTTTGCTGCGATACAAGTTATAGGTAGATTCCTCTTCTAAGAAGTATTCGAGCCCTTATTCGAAGACTTCGTGATTGCCAAAATTAACGGTGTTTTCGTTGTTAGAATGCACCATCAAAATGAAGAGAGGAGCAGTACAACCCAGGGGCGGATCCAGAAAAAAAAAAATCGGGAGGGGTCTGAAATTTCGGTTTTAAAGTGAACATTGTGCAATTCGTAATACGTAATAACCCAAGGTAATTAACCTTATTTACTGAATATCAGTTTTGTTGGTTTGAAATGATTTTAAGATTAAAACTTATATAAAATTGAAACTAATTTGAAATTTCTCATCAAGTAAAAAAATGTCGGTCCGGACCCCCAAGACCCTCCCTCTGGATCTGCCACTGGTACAACCTGATGACGGACGTACTAACCGATATGCTGTTTGTGCGAGGACCATCCAGTTATACCCATTCCGGAACCGGTGTAGAATTCTCAAATGCAACAACCGATTCCGACTCAATCATTTTCGATTATTGCATTTGAGCTGGAATATATACTGACTCCATGCAAGCGCGTGTTTATTTTAAAGAAGTAGCTTGAAAGGGGCTCCAGTCTGCGCAGCTTCGAACTTAAAACCGTACGACCTTGATAGCTGGGAAGCGACCGCGGTTGCGGTTATATTCCATTAGTTGGTCGAAACCCGATGCTTTGTATTTCGGATGCCGGAATCATTCGGAAATTTTATGAGTGGTAGCGGAGAAGCTTGGATGATAGTTGTAGCTTTAATCACCTAACTGCGATTGTAGAAGCATGCTCAACCTATTTCGGTTTGAACTACCTATTAGCCGATTTCCACTTAGAAAAAACTTGGGATAATCAGTTTTCAATGAACCCTAAATTTATTTATTTTTAGTTCCCTAACAATTTTTAACCTATTAGACTATAATAAATTTTACAATCAACAACAAACAATATAATAGATAAAATAAAAAATAAATTACTCGTGTACGCATGCTAAACTAACATGAATATAAATCAAAATGCTTGTATGCTTGTCTTTTATATGTTTTCTTCTCTTATCAGGACTTCATAGGGTGTACGATTCAAAATGGTAACAAACTTCATTTAAGCAAAACTTCTATGCAAGATACAAAAATCGTAAAGAAATAAAAACGTACAAAGTTTATAAGGCACCGAATCTCGATGAACGACAGAATACAGTAGGGGAAATCAATTGCGCGACAGCTCTACAATCAGCTTATCATGAAACCGTATGGTCTCGTCATTGATGACAAAAATATGTAAAATCAGATTTCCCACAACTGAAGATCCTTTTCTTTGTTATTGGTTTGACGTCCCTGAAAATGTTAGAAAGCAAAAGAAATCTAAGTTTGCAAAGAATACATGATTTGGCAGGCAATTTGCTCATGTGTGGAAATTGAAACGCACCTATTTATGAAAACCGGCACGGTGCTTGAAAGAATGCTTTTATAAGCGTCTACTTCCACTTCTGAGGTTCCACGATCGCCCTACGCTTGGATTGGTCGGATTGAATTTGGTGCCATCACTCGAAGGATGTTCTGCATTGGTACAAGGCTAAGGAGGTCAATTTCGTGCTTTATTCCCCGAACGCGCCGGAATTACGGCCACTTTCGAAATATTGGGCCATCATCAAGCAGGCACTCCGGAAGCATACTAAAAAGTAAAATGGAAAGTATACACTGATAAAATATATTCGTAAATCGCTGCGAATCAGATTCGTACAGACAATTTTCATAAAATATACGAATTTTTCGTACATATTATGAATCATTCGTAGTTCAATTGAAACTCTTATATTTTTTCTTAAGAGTTTTTCGTGAAAACCACGAAACGACTTTCGTTGGCTTATTACGAAACGGCTTCATTAGGCAAACGAATTGTTCACTGCTATATACGAAAGTCTTCGTAATATTTACGAGCATCATTCGTCAAACAGTCAACGTCAAAAGAGAGGTAGAATATGGGTCAATAATTGTTGATCATCACGACGATCTCGGTCTGACTATTTAGTAACCGCATCCGTGTCCTCCGGTTTCAGGAAGATTTCCTGAACCTCTTTCGCTTCCAGTTGATTCATAATCCGGCGCAGTACGGATCCAGTTGAGCCATCGCGAACTGCTCGTTGGTTTTGTATGAAGAAGATTGAGTTTTTCTCTGCTGGAGCAATGTAAAAATAATATGCTATTAAATACGAAAACTCTTCTAAGATGAACGAAATGAATTCGTGCGACCAACAAAATCGTTCGTAATATACATAATCGTTTATTAAAATAAACGAAACATTTCGTTTCATTCCGGAAAAATATTGTCGTTTTCAACAATAATATTCGTGCAATGTACACTTAATATGTAAAATTTACGACAACATTCGTCCATCAAGTGGCCATTACTTCACACCATAATCTTTCTAGCATCGATTTCGCCAGTTAAAAAAATAAAAAAGTCGTTGTTGTTGTGGACCATTGTTGTGATCCTAAAAGAACGATTGAAACAAATATGGTAATAAATGTGAAAACATTTCTAAGATAAACGAAATGAATTCGCGCAACCAACAAAATCGTCCGTATTATACGCAAACATTTATTAAAATAAACGAATCATTTCGTTTCATTTACCAAAATGATGTCGTTATCATCGTCAACAATTGTGCAATGATTAAGTAAATATTACGAAAATTTTCGTTCATCAAGCGGCCATTTCTTCATACCACAATGAAATCGATTTTGCCAGATCGGCTTTTTAAATAAAAAATCGGTGTTTTCAAATATCGATCCCAAAAGATCGAATGAAAAAAATAATATGCTAATAAATACGAAAACTTTTCTATAATGAACGACATAAATTCGTGAAACCAACGAAATTGTTCGTAATATACACAAACGTTTATTAAAATAAACAAAACATTTTGTTTCATTCACAAAAAATAATGTCGTTATTAACGATAACATTCGTGTAGTGTATAAGTAAAATTTACGAAAACTTTCGTTCATCAAGCGACCATTTCTTTACACCACAATCTTTCTAGTCCTCAATACTGATGAGCAGGTTGAAATGAAATCGATGTTACCAGATCGATCCATTTAATTAAAAAAAATCGGTGCTATCAAACATCGATCCTAAAAGATCGAATGCGACCAACGAAATCGTTCGTAATATTCACAACCGTTTATTAAAATAAACGATACATTCCGTTTCATTCCCGAAAAATAACATCGTTTTCAACAATAACATTCGTGCAACGTACACTAAATATGTAAAATTTACGAAAACTTTCGTTCATCAAGCGGCCATTACTTCACACCACAAACTTTCGATCGATTTGGCCAGATCGATTTTTTTAAATAAAAAAAGCGGTGTTGTCAAACATCGATCCCAAAAGATCGAATGAAAAAAATAAAATGCTAATAAATACGAAAACTTTTCTATGATGAACGAAATGAATTCGTGAAACCAACGAAATCGTTCGTAATATACACAAACGTTTGTTAAAATAATCAAAACATTTCGTTTCATTCACGAAAAATAATGTCGATATCAATAATAACATTCGTGCAGTGTATACCAAATATGTAAAATTTACGAAAGCTTTCGTTCACCAAGCGGCCATTCTTGTTCATGAAATGAACGAAACCTACTATTTAGAATACACGAAAATACTTCGTAGCAGAAAACGACGAATGAATTCGTGTATTTCATGATCAATTTCATAATATTTACGAACTTATATTATCAGTGTAAATGAGGAAGAAATAGAAAAACAAGTTGACCCAAGCGTTGCACAAGAACTTATTAGGAGTGTTAAGTGAGAGGTATGTGCATTTGGCTATGAAATTGAATAAAACGAACATACAAAAAGTTAAATAATGTTTTATTTTATTCCATGAAAGTTTGAAAACGACCGGTTGAGTGGGTGAATCATAAAAACCATAGTTTTTCTCACGATCAAGATCGGAAGGAAAAGGAACCACTCACAGTAAGAATAAAAACAGTATACAGCCTAGATTTTTCGCTCCCAAAGGAATAATGAACCTTACTGATAAAGCTTACCACACTGGGCTAGCAACAATAACATATCCTTGAGTCTTAGCTTCCTGTATATAGGTTCATCTATGTATAGAGAACCAAAAATATGGATAAGCAATTGCATTACTGCAGGGCAGTGGCATATCAAATGATATGACTTTCTGCAATCGAATTCACAATGATCACACGAATAATACTCAGCACGCTGAATTGTAGCAATGTGACAATTGAGTTTGCGATGTCCAGTAAGTACACTGACTAGAATACTGCAATTCTACTTGGAAAATGTAACCAAATATTTGACATTTTCGGACTGCCATTGTGCAGAAAAGTTTTTGTTTGAACAATGATTTGCAAGCTACGCCAATGGTTGGCATGTTCGGATGCAGCACAAGAGCGAATCATATACTTTATTCATATTTTTCATTGACTTATACAAAGTAAAACTTTCAAGTACCCATTTGATCGATTCGGTTGTCATAACTCTACGAACAAAAACCCAGCGGAACAGCCTGGAAAGTGTCTGTCGACCAGACAATTGAGTACTTCATCTTCGTTATACGAGTAGGGGAACGCGGGGCAAGTCCGACACCTTAAGCGCAATAATTTTTCTAAAATTCCACAAAGTTCCTAAAATTGTATATTCTGTGCATAATCCTTGTTTAGGTGGTTCTTAACAAAATATAATTTTTTCAGCGTTTCAAAAAATTGAATTCATTAAAAGTTATTGGTTGCCAAAAAATGGAGAAAAATGTCATTTTAAAAACGCTGCGGGTAAGACCGACACCCCAAAGGGGCAAGAGCGACCCCCTTTTGAACTTTCTTTTTGTCCAAATTTTTCCATTAAAAATGTATTGTGTATGTGTGATAAAGTGCAATTATGTGTATATGAGTATGTGTGATGCAAACGCATACTTTCTGTAGTTTCATCGCGTAGCAAAAGGAAGAGCATTCGAATGTGTGGTGTTATGAATAAATAATGTTTAACGCATGGTTTATATTATGGTACGGGTTTTCTCAAGTAATTCTTTCGAGCTTTATTGCCACTTTTATAGCCATTCTAACGAGGAAGAGCTGTTCTGCAAGCAGATTATATACGCTGTTACTAGGACTCATTCACTTAGAAGTGACGCACGCTTCGTAGTAAGCTATCCGGTTCGTGTTGTGATTTTTCGGAACACTGTTGATCAACAATCCGACGGTCAATGAAATTTTTTCATCAATATCATTTCAAAATCTCATATTAGATTATACTTTTCGTTTCTTTTTGTAATATTATTATGAATCACATTCAATTATTTTTTATTTTTTTGGTCGGCTTGAGACAATACTGATAAATAAATGCAAAAAACATAGTTTCCGTGTATTTCAATTATTAACATGACGTAATTATAGTATTAATTGAACACAACAAATATACCCAGTCGTTTGTATCGAATCAAAAACGAACCATCTAACCAATTATCTAAACACCGTGTCGGTCTTACCCCACCCAAAAATTGTCGGTCTTACCCCAACAGCGCCCATTTTTGTTAAATGCTCAATTAACAGTATTGAAATACTCAAACTTATCTTCAATACATACAAATAACGGTATGGAGAGTAGAATAGAATGTGTGACAAAAAAACTGGTCATTTTCAAAGCTTTTGTGTTATTAAAACCTTAAAATGTATCAACTAAAAATAACATCCAAAAGCGCATCAACTTTGCTTTCGCTTGTTTTGTTTATTTTGTTGACGTTTATGAACACATATGGCATCGATATGCATCGAAATGCCAAAAATAATCGTACTAATAATATCCTGTCATTATTGTATGATTTAAAATTTGATGTCAGGGAAAAGTCGTGGGGTGTCGGGCTTACCCAGGGTGTCGGGCTTCCCCCCAGTTCCCCTATAGGCTGAAGAAATGTCTACTACGCTGACTTGCCGCGCTTCCATTCTTTATCGTTTGATAATGCGACAAAATCTGCAATAGACATGTTGACCCATGCGGGGTCGCGGATATGTAAACACGGTATAAGTCATAGAGAATTTTTGACAATCAAAACTGAATGTTCCTATGTCATTTCTTCATTACACAAAAAAAAAAATGAAATTGATGTATTTTTGACCAAATCTGAAAGAAACTCGCATTAAACAGTTCACAAACTTTTTTAATTGTGACAAAGATGGTTTGAATAAGTTGAAGAGTATGTTTGGAAGAATTTTAGTGCATAATATTTGTCATTTTTCGGCTTTAAAAATTAAATCCCATCATTCATTTCAAGTACGTTGGTCCGATAGCTAACCTTGTTCGATTATATTCATATTAGGAGCAGATACTCCTGATAAAACTAGGAATCGACTCAATTTAGTTTTAGTTTTAAAAAATTCTTTTTTTTTCTGGGTAGTCTGGGGACTATTTTATCCAGAGTATGGTAATGAGTCTATTTCCCCCTGTTTCTATTAGCACACTACGCCTTTTGAAGACTATGGTTATATCAGCGTCAACCATCTTTGTTTAATGCATTGGCCCATATGGTAGGGCGATAATTGATGCATTCGATTCAAGTTTTGGTTCCACTCAAACAAAAGTATTCCACCATTCATTTTCGTTTTTTATTTTGGTTCTTAGGAACGAAGCAAAGATGCTGATTTATACGCGTTCCATCAATTTTAAGCGGAGTATTTAATGAAATAGTTACTCTCCCTCAAATGACCAAAATAGGCTCTTTACCCTTTCTAAAATGTGAATTTAACTTGTTTTTAATTTTTAAGTGCAAAATAACTCGTTGAGTTTGACTTGAAGTTTGAAATTTAAGAAAAAATCAATCTCGTTTATATACAAAGGCTTAGAGATTCTTTGTAAATGATGTTTGACTCAGATACAATTTGTAGCAGCGCGTGTCGCGCTACCTTTTTACGATAGTACGCTTGCAACATTCAACTGTGATACACGCAACGGAGAGCTCCCGTTGCTGGTTCACCTAATTGTAGTTGGAGGAGAGTTCGATTGGATGGCATGCTTCCACTTTCCATTGCGCTTGCTCAATCTAGGACAACCGGTATGGAAAATCGGTTACTTTGCACCGTCATAGATAGCAAAACATAACCATAATCAGCTGTTGAGCTAGAGTAGCGTAAGTGTAACGATTTGCCTATTGGTAGTGTGTGCGGACTTTGACTTTATGTATGACGATAGATATTTTTATTTTCTATCTTTAGATTTTCAATTGAATTTATTCTCGTTTTAAGCACAGATGCTTTTTTTATAATATACTCAGTGGCTTCACTTATAAAAACTGATTTCTGGACGAATGAAGTTTTTTAACGAACATTTCCAGAAGAAAAATCACTGTCAACGTACTACAACCGTCCACGTTATGAATGCAGGCTAGCTATTGCATACAGTTCGTGCAGCAGGCAGGTTGTACGATGGATTTTCTGCTTCTCCTTCCCTGATGGCTGTTTCCGGTGTTGTCGCGCGCTCGAGAGCTTTCCTATCCACCCATTACGGGTAGGTTGGGCCATATATATGTAGAGACCGAAGACGACGGAAACCGGTCGGAGTCAGTGACTGGCAGCAAGTCAGTCAGTGGAATAAACATTAGGGTGCAATGCCAGGCAGGAGAAGGCGCTTGGCTTTCATTTGCATTTTTCCGCATCATTTTCACCCACCACGTTAGCGTTAACTTGCGCGTGGAAATCGCTTCACTGCTGGGAGACGATGTGAAAATTGTTACATTCCTGATTAGAGCTCCCGTTCTGGTTTTGGTGCACGATGGACCGTCGCCGGAATGGGGGGGGAATTCATTGCAGGCTAGGCACATTTAGATCCATTAGGTTATGCACATTTATCCATTCAACCGGTTAGAAGAAGAGGAAATGTTTGCCGTTAAGTTTTCAATATATATTGTGCACTTCATGAT
Organism: Topomyia yanbarensis; assembly: GCF_030247195.1. Classification (NCBI taxonomy): domain Eukaryota; kingdom Metazoa; phylum Arthropoda; class Insecta; order Diptera; family Culicidae; genus Topomyia; species Topomyia yanbarensis. The sequence continues at coordinate 70,224 of NW_026683226.1, read as the reverse complement.
ACACAATCTAACACCATAAATCAGTTCGATCGAGAATCGGCCGTGAATTAAATTGTGGTGTTTATTTATAGGATAGTTTATTAGTGCTCGTTATAACAGCAATTTGTTTAAGAAGTGCTCATATTGTAGTTTAGATAGTTTAGGCAGTGAAATCGTGCCGTTTTTGAAAGTTAGAAATCCTAGAATTAGATAGTCTTCTACTGGTACTCTTCAGCCTCTGCGCCTCTACCATAATCTCTGCCGACGACCTCCTCCGAGATGTACCTGTCTTTTTAGCCTCCCGTTGTCTGCAATACTTATTCTATTCTATTCGAGCATGTCGTCCGCGAGTATTTCAAATTCGTGCTTCGCTTCAACCTCACAGGCTACTCTGGTATTTGACACAGATCTAAGCATACATGCGATTTATGTCAGCTAGCATTTAGAACATCTGTGTAGTCCAAAAAAGATTATCGTGCGATAATGTCCTAATTGGATTTTGATCGGATGTCCTAATCGGAGCTAATATAGTCATTGAAATTCCTTCGGAACCACATGTGCAAGTTATTTGAAAATATAGCGATTTCCAAAGATTCAGTGAATCATCAAAGTATTATTTCGGACAAATACATTGGAAAAAGTTGTAATTGTTGGTTATTGCTTTGAGTATTATTTATTTAAACTTTCTGCAAGCTAACTTAGTTTGTAACAATCAGCACAATAGTCAAAATTTTACAAAAAGGGTCTTTTTTAGCTATTTTTGAATCTCAACCAAATTTATTTTCTAATCTGAAACACACATTGTTTTCCATAAAACATGATATCCATCGATTTGCATCATAAATGTACATAATTGCCTCAATGGAGGACTGTCAATACGAATGTTTTGGATTTGAAACATGATGAGAGTAACGTTGTAATAAATCTTGGAGTATGATGTCATTAATGATTAATAATAATTAATTAATGATGCATTAATAATTAATTACTGTTTTGAAAAATCTTTCGAAAACTACTCGGAAATTGTGAACATTTTCAGCTCATTTCGATCGGAGCCCACAAAAAGGTGCACTAACCCAAGAGTTAAATGATAAAGTTTTAAATATAGGTATGCTACAGACTGTTTTATTATTACTCGTGTTAAGCTGTTTAGAGCGTACAGGGCGTCTTCTCAAAGGGCTGTACAAAGGATACCGATAAGGGGCCATGCATAAATGACGTAGCATTTTGGGGGGTAGGGAGGGTACACCAAATTTGTGACGAAGTGTGACGAGGGGGAGGGGAGGGTCAGAAGTTGTGCGACGTAGCATTAAGTTTAAAACCCATTGTTTAGAGAAAACAATTTAATGATCCTCCATTCCCTAGAGAAATGAATTTAACTTCACACAAGTTACTTTTGATGCGGCTTTTCATGAGATAAATTTTACGATTCGCGGAATTACAAGAACGCAAAAATACGAAAAGATTTTGTATGCGGATTTAACTTGCTACATTAGTTAGCTAATGTTGCTAGCTAGTAGACTTAGTTTGGAAGCTGAATTAAATTTTCACTTCGAATTCAACCAAACAAAATTTAGTAATTTAGATGAACGAATGGTTCTTAGAACCATTGGCAGCTGCAGGATTGTGAACTGAGAGAACTTGTCTTCATGCTCCCCTTGAAAAATAAAATTCAAAACAAAACTATCAACACTATATTTGTCACGAAATGGGCTTATTTTGCACGCAATTTGCTTTTATAATGAAAATGTTGATAAAAGTCGTCAAACATTTTGAAAGGACATGTATTTAAAATAATTGAAAAACATATGTAATTTTTTTCATCTCCCGGGCGCTTTGCATGGGACGAGGGGGAGGGGGTAGGTAAATGCTACGTTTTTTACGAGGGGGAGGTTAGAATTTTGTGACCAAATGCTACGAGGGGGGAGGGAGGGGTCAAAAATCGCCGAAAAAAAGCTACGTCATTTGTGTACGACCCCTAAGAAAATATTTGTGAACCTGTACACTAGAGTGGGACATGGTTATATGAAAACAATAGAATTTAGAGTAACTTTATGGGTCCCATTTAGCTCCCAGAACAACTCTGCAAATTTTTAGCTCGATCGGTGAAACTATATTTTTGCGCCCACGGTTTAAAGTTTACATGGGATTTCGTATGGGGAAATTATCTTTTGCAAATTAATTCTTCCAAGAGTCGCCCGTTACCTCCTAAAAATAAGTAGATGTCTGATTTTTATAGGAAACAAGGAAACAAAGTCTAGAAGACTGCAAAGCAATCTGATGCTTGTGGAAAAAGTTATTAAGCAAAAACCGATTGCAGTGCTTCTGACGGTCTAATTATATACAAAAATTTTAACTTCCTCTTACTATGTACAAAAGAAGCCCCAATTTATCCCTCAAAACCTTGCGAAGTGACCAAATATTACAGATAAACGATTTTGACACATTAAGAGAAGATTAAAACAAAATTGCGTATAATTGGACAACCAACAGCAGTGGTGCTAGAAAAAATAAATATTTTATCAATCGTCAGAGCATCAATCGGTTCCTGCTTAATAACTTTTTTCTCAAGCGTCAGATAGTTTCGTGGTTTTCGAGACTTTGTTTCTTTGTTAAATTTCCTATAAAATCCACATAACAATTGATTTTTAGGAAGTAATGGGCGACTCCTGGAGGAATTATTTTGAGAAAGTTAATTTGCCCATACAAAATTCGATGTAAACTTTAAACAGTGGGCTTAAAAATTTCACCGATCAAGCTAAGAATTTGCACAGTTGATCTAAGACCCAAATGGTACTTAAAAAGTTGCTCGGAGCTGGAATCTAATTTTTGTCCCACTCTACTGTACACGGCTCAGTTTGTGTCGTTAGCTACTACTAGAGGTAATTATTTTAATTTTTGATGGTTAGGAAGGAGGATATAAAAGGAAAGGCCCGACTTTAAAGTAAACAACTGAAGCCAGTTCGTGATTGATTACCACTAAGTTCATGCACCGAGCCGCAAATCTTGAACAATTTTTTCTACATTTTAACGACTCTCAATTAGTTAGAAATTACTGGGTAGGGAAAGTTATGAAAATTTAGAGCCATAGTACTCAAGTGAGAGCAAGGATGTGAAGTATACAGTTCGGAAAACTAGAAGTGGCAGGGTTATTCGAACAGGATTAATATCTTACGGGCTTATCTTTTGTCTTCTGCTGATGAGGGTCGAGCTTAGGCAGCATAACTATTGGGTTTCAATTGAAATCTTTTTTTTCACCAACTATTATTTTTACATCCAACGTGTCGATATTAGCATACACTCACGGGAAATTTATCTATAAATTTTAAATCATCTAACTGAAGCTCATTCCTGATAGGTTACTTCTAATTACATGTACCGAGCCGCAAATCTCGAACAATTTTTGTTTGAAGCTTCACCTTTTTGACAATGGATGAAAACTGATTTCATCCCAGTTCGCTGCGGTTAGATGGCATGTGGAAGGTAGTCTCTGATCCCTATGGCAGCGACCCACTGCCAATCATAATTTATATTGCTTAAGGTTCAATGCCACCGAATACAAAAAGTTTCGTATGACCTTACACGAAATATTGACTGGAAGAGCTATGCGTCCACGTTATCCGGAAAAATAGAGTCCACACAAGAGCAGAGGACGGGATCCTGGCTGGCTTGATTCCGCGATACCGCGATTCAAGCTCAGACTAAACTCCTCTCAACCCATGGTGGGACAAAGAGTGCTCAGACGTGTACGCAAAGAAGGCCTTCACGTATAATACCCTCCGAGACGACGGGCTACTAGCCAGCTACCGACAGTACGCGATGTTAGAAACTCGAATGAAGAGTTTGATGAAAGCCAAGAAATGTAGCTCCTGGCGACGGTTCGTTAACGGGCTAACGAGGGTAACATCGATGAGCACTCGTTGCGGCCCGGCGCTTGCGAAACTGAAACAGCACTAACGAGAGCTGGAATATTCAATCCGTTGGATATTCGATTTCGTCAAAAAGGTTTGTCCGGATCTACCGCGCCGCGTCCGCTCACGATAAAGAAACACCGTATTCGATGGTGGAGTTCTCATTTGCTCTTCTATCATGTAACAAGAAAGCCCCAGGGCCAGACAAAATTAAATTCAACTTGTTAAAGAATCTGCCAGACTCTGCCAAGAGACGCTTGTTGAATTCATTTAATAAGTTTCTTGAGAGTAACATTTTCCCTCATGTTGGTGGCAAGTGAAGGTCACCCAAAAACCAGGAAAACCAGCCTCCGACCACAACTCGTATCAACCGATTGTAATGCTGTCCTGTATTGAGAAAGTGATCTTGTTTTGCTTGACAATTGGTTGAAGCAAATGGCTTAGAGCCAGATACACAATTTGGCTTCCACAAAGGCAAAGGGACGAACGATTTTCTTGCGTTGTTTCTAACAGAAATTCAACCAATCAACCGTGTCAATTTCCCCCATTCTTCTGCTTCAACTGTATTCTTCGACACATCCATGAAGGACGAGATTCGTGGAATCCCGGATCACATATGTCCGCAAGTGATCCCAAGCATCTTTCATAGTAAATTTCGAGAAGTCGACTGCATCAAGATGTTTTACACCGACGGGTAAAGCCTCGACGGCTCCACTGGCTTCGGTATATTCAATCAAAACCTCACCGCCTCATTCAAACTCAATGATCCTGCTTTAGTTTACGTCGCAGAACTTGCTGCTATTCAGTATAAGACGGCGCCGGTAGTTGAGTGGTAAGCGTGACCGCCACTCATTCCAGTTGGCCTGGGTTCAATTCCAGTCGAGGTCGTTGAGATTTTTCTGAGTTGAAAAAATCTGTGGTCACGTCTTCCTTCGGAAAAGAAGCAAAAGCCGTTGGTCCCCGGTCCATGAAATGGGTGGTTCGATATCTAGTCCAGGTAGTGGAATCACCTCTCACCTGGCGTCGGTAAAGAAGGAGTATATCCAACTTCTATACTCTACTAACAAAAATATCGTCCTCCCGTGATACTTGTGGAGTGCGCAGTAGTATATACGGTAGAGTGACAGAAAAAAAATGACCCCCATCGGCCCACCCCTGAGTCGATTCCTAGGCCCACCAGGAGTGTCTGCTCCAAATTTGAGCCAAATCGAACAAGTCTAGCTACCGGACCAACGTGCTTGAAGTTTGTATGGGATTTTTCGACAATTTACATGGAGAAAACCCACTTGCTCACATTTTCGCCGCTAGATGGCACTGTATACATCAGATTATCACCAAAAGTGAAACTTAAGAAGATAATTTTATTATCTACAACTTTGTTGAAGACTGCAAAGCGATCCGACTCCAATAGGAAAAGTTATTAAACTTTTAACGAAGTGATGTCTGAGTCAGTTTTGCATGGGGCCTAGCAGTGCATGGTAGTGTATCAGTACTAGGTTCTAACAAACTAAACATTTTTATAGAATAATGGTTAGATTTAGCTGAATAGTATGTTCGGAAGAATTGTAGTACATAATACGAGTTATGTTTTGGTTAGAAAATTGTAGTTCCACATCTAACCGCATAGATGGCGCCAACACTAACTTTTCAACGAAGAGAGATAGAAATTAGGTGTCTTCTACAAAGTTGTAGAACAAGAATATTGCAGTAATTCTTCCGAACATCTTGATATTCTATCTCTCTCCGTTGAAAAGTTAGTGTTGGCGCCATCTATGCGGTTAGATGTGGAACTACAATTTTCTAACCAAAACATAACTCGTATTATGTACTACAATTCTTCCGAACATACTATTCAGCTAAATCTAACCATTATTCCACAAAAATGTTTAGTTTGTTAGAACCTAGTACTGATACACTACCATGCACTGCTAGGCCCCATGCAAAACTGACTCAGACATCACTTCGTTAAAAGTTTAATAACTTTTCCTATTGGAGTCGGATCGCTTTGCAGTCTTCGACAAAGTTGTAGATAATAAAATTATCTTCTTAAGTTTCACTTTTGGTGATAATCTGATGTATACAGTGCCACCTAGCGGTGAAAATGTGAGCAAGAGGGTTTTCTCCATGTAAATTGTCGAAAAATCTCATACAAACTTCAAGCACGTTGGTCCGGTAGCTAGACTTGTCCGATTTGCTTCAAATTTGGAACAAGTACTCCTGGTGGGACTAGGAATCGACTCAGGGGTGGGCCGATTGAGTTTTCAAAAATTCATTATTTTTCTGGGCAGTCTAATATACGGCCTCTAGCAAAAGCAAGTATCGGACTAACAATTCCTTCCCTTTTCTTCCGCGATCTACGTTCGGGCCTGGCCGGCGCCGGTATTGATCAGAAACACTTTAGGATTACCAGAAGTTGCACATTGAAAGATGTTTCTCTAATCCCAAGCATAATTATCTACTGATTCCCTGTGCAACTTCAGCTAGTCCCGATCGATAACGGAGTAGCAGCCAGGGGTGGTCGCACAAGCTCAAGCTCAAGCTCAGAACTTGCTGCTATTCAGTATACCCTTGGGATCATTGATACTTTGCCCACAGATCATTACTTTATTGTCTCGAATAGCCTCAGCTCAATCGAGGCTCTCCGTTCAACGAAACCTAGAAAGCACATTCCATATTTTCTGGTGAAAATCTAGGAGCGCCTGCGTGCTTTGTCTGTAAGATCGTACAATATTACCTTAGTTTGGTTTCCCTCCCATCGCCCCATTCCAGGTAATGAAGAAGCGGACTCTAGCTAAGGCGGGCGCTTTAGAAGGTGGCTTTTATGAAAGACCAATTTGCTTCAGGGAATTTTTCAGTATTACTCATCAAAGAACCATTCGAAGGTTGGCAAATTTCATGGAGCAACCTTGGTTCAAGGGGATGGGTGTGGGTCGATATTTCATTCGTGTGATGTCTCGGTTCATGTCCAAGCACTACATGCTGGACGCTCATCTTCAACGTATTGAGCTCGCAAATAGCGGTATCTGCACCTGTGGCAACGGTTATCACGATATCGAACATATTGTCAGGGCATGCGCCGAGTACTGTTCTGCCATATCTCAACTATTGGATTCCCTTCGGGCCCGAGGAAGATTACCCAACGTTCCGGTTCAAGATGTACTGGCAAACCGCGATTTCTTCTATATATTCCTCTTATACACCTTCCTAAAAAAATGTTTCTTATCATTCCCAGAAGTGCCCTCTTCCGTCTACCGTACCCCACCGATGGTTTGATGCGACTCGAAGACGACACAAAACATCTCTGTCGAATGACCCAACAAACACCTACAGCACAACATCACATGCGCAACGCGGTGTGTTGCCGATCCGCATCTGAGGCGTATTACGAAATCGTCTGGAGGAATCCCTGCCGGCTCGAGGAAGACCGCCAGGCGTTCCAATACATGATTGCCGGAAACTGGGAAACTGAAAGTTAATATCTTCTCCCCCTCCCCTTGTTAGCATTGTCCACTCTCTCTCCCCTGTCTCTTATATACGACTTGACCCCCCTCTCCTTCTCCCACTTGAATATCTTCCCAAAACTTATGTGCCCCCTGTCTTTATGTTTAGTTGATCAATATATAATCTCGTTGAACCACTCCCTCTAGTTATTTCCAGTTTGAATATGCTTGTAAAATGTTCCGCTTAGTTAATAATTAATTGCTCCAATAATCTCCCTTCTAAAAATCCTACTATACAAAAAACACACAAAATGACCCCCCCCCCCCTATTAATCTTACGAATATTATTTTATCTCCTCTTGTACATGTATAAGTTAGCTGTAAAATTTCTTTAGTTTCGTTATATAAAAACAAAATAATATTTAAATGTGTAACCCCCTTCACGGTGTGTTTGATAGAACAATTTTATTCGAAAAAAATCGGCATCGCTAAAACTTCAACATGTGATAGAATGGGCTTTTCCCTTGCATTTGAAAGTAAAATTAAACTATTCTGTCGGGGGCTCCAGAACATCTTTTTATTTTAAAGGTTTTTTGTTTGAAAAATTGGGTTTTTTCAATTAAACTGGTTCACATTTTTGCCCCTAGTTAGTACTTCAGACATTCAAATATTACCAAAAGTGAGAATCTGATGGACGATTTCATTGTGTACAACTTTGTGGAAAACTACATCGCGATCTAAAATCTCCAGAGAAAGCAATTAAATTTTTATCAAAGTTTCTAGATTCGCACGGGGCCTATTGGTTAAGAAGCTGTATTCCAAAAACATTTTTATTTGTAAAAAAATGGATTGCCTTTTTTACCAGTGTTCTCTGAAGAACCTTAATGCTAGCAAAATCCCACCTTTAAGCGTAAAAAGCATAATTCTAGATTCCACCGTTTTATGCACACCAATGATATTTTAGGAGCATGGAGATATAGAGAAGAGTAGATAAAATTTGAATGAAATTAAGACTCTTTTGAAAGATGTTGGGTAATGCAGCAGAATGAAAGTTTTTTCTGTCACAGATATATTTGTTTCTTCTTTTTTTTCTTCACACATTCTGGAGTATGCTTGATGTAATCTTGAATCAACCTTTTTGCTCGTTACCATCTTGTGGAATATATTTGGCCTAAATTTTAACTTTATATTTGATCAAACTCGATTAGATATTCAATCATTTGATTTGATTTCGATTGAGAATTCTGTTTGACAGTTTCATGAAGGATAGAAAAATAATTCGATGAGATTTATGTTCAAGTTTGTTAACTTTTGTGAATGGCTGTACATTGAACAGAAATCGGAATAATAAATGAGAAATAAAGGTTTTGTCTATTGTACGAAGATAGCGATCTCAATATAAAAGTAGATATAGAGAGTATCACCTTTATCCGAAAGACGTGTTGCTGTTAATGTCTTCAGATTTTGAACTGAACTGGCAACTCTGTCTTCTTGATATGTTGTCTTTTCTCTTATCCCATATTATGAGGAATATCTTCAATAAACAGACTTGTATTACTTTGAGAATTTATTGAATGTATGGTCCAGCCTGATATTATCTTGTTCGTTTTCTGTTGTGATCTGTGTTCAACGAGTAACGACTCCGGAATTTCTTCTTAAAGGAAATTATGAAACTTGGTTTTGTTCTTTTTTCTAAGATTATGTGAAGTGTGTTCGATTTGGAAATAAATTTTGAGGACAAGCAAAAATCTGCATCTATAAATTCTGATGAAATGAATTTACCCCAAAAGATAACAAACATGGATCCAAAACTCGAAGAGCTTTTTTGTCTTTCTCAATCATATTTCTATTAATGTTGATAAAGACAAACAAGATTCTCAACCCAAAATTGCAATAAAATCCGTCGATTATTACAATGATTCGAACTGTCTACTTTAGTTCATTCAAATATAGAGCTTTGAATTCAAGCCAATTGTATTTTACCAGGCATGATAGGATCAGGAAGAAGGGTCATTCTAGTTTACATTAGCTATCCCCTAGAGCGAGAAAAGAAATGAAAAAGGCATGACAAAATTCGTTAGTACATTAATCAATAACATGTAAGATTATCGAATAAATTTGGTCAACACCTTTCCACACCTCCTTGTTCATAAAGTGTCATTTTCGCCCAAGACCCGGAGAAATCTGAAAATATATTTTTTCTGCTGAGAATGGGACTTTGTAAACATTGAAATTAATCTGAATTTACTGTTCATTTAAACCCAGCCTTTTTTTGTAAGTCCTTGTTAATCGACTTCTTAATCCATGGGCCCCGCACACCTAAGAACTGATAAAATTTTAATAACTTTCTCAGGTGATTTTATATCGATTTATAGCATTCTACGAAGTTGTAGACAATAGGATTGTTCATCAGGTTCTCATTCTTAGTATTTTTTAATGTATTTAGTACTAATTTAGTAAAATAATAGCAAAAATGCGATTTAATTTCATTAAAAAATTTAAGTTTTCAATCAAAACACTTTAAAATAAAAAGTTGTTCTAGACCCCCGTCAAAATATTTTCATTTTACTTTCAAATGAAAGGGAAAAGTTCATTCTTTCATATCCTGAAGTTTTACAGATGCCGATTTTTTTTTTGAATAAAGTTGTTCGACAAAGACACCGATCCTTGTTTTAAGAAATTCAAAATGTAAAACAAAGCAAAAATGGCACCGTTAAGCTAACTCAAACGTGCCTTATCAAATAACCGAATTGAATAAAAAAACTCTTAGTAAATTATATTTATGCTTGAAATAGTTAGAGAGAGGTGAAATATTCAAGGGATGTATGACTATTACCGCACGCGTCGTGCGAATGCTTATTTCATATATGTAGTAAGATTTTGATAACATTTTCAGTTTTTTGACATCCCGTCAAATTTTTGTATCTTTTGTGACTTGAGATTTTTTTTATTTAACAGTTGAAGTAATACCTTATCTAATGATGACTTGCTGATCATCCGTGTAAACAACTCGCTTCATATTGCGATATTGCCTCACTTTCTCCTATATCGTTATCTTTTGTGCAAACAGCGTTGTGAGATGCAATCAGCAGCTGTAACGGCCAACTAGGCAGTCAAAAGAGTAGGCATGGTAATATTCCTTTTATATCAAGCGATAAGATTTGTATAAGAATTTGTCTTGCGCAAGTTTATGAAAATTGAATTTGTTTTGCCTTTTTTTTACAGATTTGCAAGTTTTCAATAGTGTTCTAATAAAACACAAATAAATTTGACATCATTTTTTTATTGAAAATTGTCTGAATTGATTGGAGTCGTATTATGAAAATCCATCAACAATTAACAAAACGTAAGCGAAAACTTTGTTTTCTCGCGTTTTCACAATGTTTTCACAATAAAACAGATTTTTGAATAGTGTTCTGTTGAAATACCAAAACAAAGTTGCAAAGAATTTATAAGTTGGCGCTTTTCTGAATAGATTGGTGTTAAAATGACGCAAATCCATCAACAATTAAAAGCGCTACAATTGTTTAAAATTGTATCATATTTTCGTGACGCGTATAAAATTTCAAATTTTAGTTTTCAATCAAGCCCCAGCCCCATCATATAGTCGAGTAAAGCATTTTCAATGTTGGACATTCACACATACATACAGAGAAATTTTTCGATCTCGATGAACTAAGTCAAATAGTATAGGACACCCGACCGCCGATTTTCAGAGTGCATGGCCTTTCCGTATGAGAAATGCAAAAAAGATCTCCGAATTCTCCACGTAATTCGCGTTCATTGGCCATTTTATGTTGATTCCTGATATACTACCAGAGACTAATCTACTGTGATAGCTATAAACCGCTTGTGCTGTTATTTGTCGACCCAGTCGATGAATTGAATAATTTGGTTTGATTCAATGGTTATTGCCTCAAACAGCGAATTATGATATGACTGTTGTATTATTTTCAATAGAAAAATTTGCTTTCTTGCCAGAGAAAAAGAAAATTAATATTCACGATTCTGATCACAGCTAGGAATTTGCTACTGATAAACCCGCGCGAAAAAATTGAAATTCTCAAATTTTATGACAATTTTCAATGTATTTCCCACCGGTCGCCAAAAAAAAAACCCGCCATCCGAAATCATAATAAACGTTCCATCCGATATCGCTGGCTGACCGACTTGTCACTATAGTCGACAATGCTCAGTGCCATGCTCGATTGGTCCTCAATTGACCGGAAGTTATGCTTCCGGGCGCTACAACCTAGCCATTTTCTGTGTGTGTGTGCGTGGGCGTTCAATGCAGCATTCGACCGGGCTGTGCTATCACCTATGTATAGCGAGCGATAAAGTTGGGTTGTGGTGCGGCGCGGGAAATTCACTCTGCAAAGTTTAGCCTGGAGCGCCGTAGCGGGCGTCAACTCCACGCTCTCGCACGACCGTTTCCGGTGCGGGTGCTTGTTGCCTTTAGAACTGCTCGTATTATAGTGGATTCCCTGTTGAACTATGCAACTACAACACCGACACACGAGAGGTCAAATAGTACGACAATGGAAGGTTGATGCATATCCGCTTTGCACCCACCACGGTGTTGACTCCGTCAGGATGCTTGTTGTAGCCTTGTTAGTACAGCGACGATAGTGTGAAAAATCGAATTTCACGATTAACTAGCTGCCAGACAAGTGCGAGACAGGGAACGAATTTTATGTGACCTTCCCCCGCGTACGTGCTTGTACATATCGGTAGATTGATAGTGGGATCGAGGCGAGGGTCAGGCGTTATTCGCTCTTCTGTAAATCCATTTCTAACAAGATTAGTCGTACAGCAAATTAATTCCCAAACAAAGCAGTTTGATTGGCTATAGTAAATTAAGCTCTTACTTGGTAACGATGCCAGACAGTTGTTTCTGAGCCATTGACGGGTGCCGTTCGAACTTCGTAGTTTATTGGTGGAGTGAATTGTCGAGGGGGATACTGATCATTGATCCAAGAGGTGAATGCGAAAGCGCTGGCGCTTCGTCATCATGACAGTTAGTCATAACGACGCACTCGTAAAAGCTAATGGAAGTCAATATAATGCTATGTCAGTTGGAGCAATTTCATAGTCATGCCGTCTCTTCGACGGGATTCGAACGAGGGTGGTTGTTTACCAATTATATAGTTATGTCATGAATCGCATCAATACTCATTGTTCTTTGAAATTGTTTTTGATACCGCATGTTTTCGGTTAAAAGTTTAAGATGTTACGAGGTTAGGTTGCCATCAGTTGAACAGAAAGGTGCAATAATAATCAAATGGTGCCCAATGTTTCGTATTTGTTTAGTTTAGTTTTGTTAATGTATGCAAAGCTCGTGTGAATTTGCTGCAGCTGTAACTTAACTTGCAAGTTACAGCAAACTATCATCGACACTAATATGTTTGAATATTACATTACCATCAACGTACATATCATGCTAAGTTAATGCAGTCTCACTACAACTAAACGGTACGAGTGCAGGTATGTACACTGTACATCCTTTTTACAGTTAAAGTTTCCGTCGATTCGCGAGAAGCGGAAAATTAAATTACGCAAACTTCTTTTTGTTGCTTATCCTGTAAGTAAATTAACGTATCCTCGATCCTGTACCCGTCGTAAGAAGAGTACAAAAAAAAAAACTTAAGGCAAACAGGACTTTCAGCTCCAGCAGGAATTCTAATTTTACCGAAAGTTCCATCTGCACGTTGCTACAGCGTGGAAAAATGTTTATACATATGGGAGAAACTGTTGTTTGTAACGATGGTCCCTTGCTCCCAACGATAATGGCAAAGGGAAAAAGGGTATCCACACACTTACGCTTCGCGCACCCCTGGAAATGAAGAGGGAAAGAAGTCATACAAGTATAATGTGCCCTGTGAGACATGACATCCTTGTTTCGTACGCGATGATGACGATAATCAGAGGGCTTTACATCGCGACATTTGCTAAGAAACCCTCCCCGAAGGTGTTGCTAAGTTACGTGCGTCGTCGCCGGAAGGCGGTTGGATGGGGATGGCGCCGCGTTGAATATTACGTCTGTGAGTGTTTGCATTTGCCGAGACACCAGCGCTAAATGATTAATTTTGATTAGGGAAATAGCGCGAGCTATACACAAAGTGCTGCACTATGAGGAGGTTACCATGGGGACAAATTTGAGCCCAACTTCGTGGGACATGAAATAGTCCTTTGCTCTGGTTTATGATAGCTCCGTGCTATTTAGAGCAGATATTCGGCATTCCAATCGGTGGGTGGTATGAGGGAGTTATATATAGTTAGCTAGATTAGAGTATGTTACTGTTGTAGCTACCGCCAAATAGCACTTCACTGAAATAACGCGAACTTCCATTTGATATTGAACCAAATTGGAGCCATTCTGGTTTTATGATTCGATTGCACGGTACTACAAAACAAAAGCAATGCACTTTTCAAGTGATAGTTAAGGTTGTAGGTCTGGTCAAAATCAACACAAAATCACGATTGATCAATTCAACACACTCTTAAAATCTTGATTTCTGGTAAAAAAAAACAATTTTTTGGAGCCTTCGGATTTATCTACAATCACTCTGAAAATCGACTTTTCAACCCAGAGCCGGAGGACTGAGACTCTTATACCATTCGATTCAGTTCGTCGAGCTCGGCAAATGTCTGTGTGTATGCGTATGTGTGTGTATGTATGTGACCTATAAATGCACATCGATTATTCGGAGATGGTTGAACCGATTTTCACAAACTTAGTGTCAATTGAAACGTACAACGTTACCATAGGCTGCTATTGAGTTTCATTTAATTCCAATTTCCGGTTCCGGAGTTGCGCATTAGAGATGTGGTCAACCATGAAATTTACATATAAATCAAAACAGAATGTTATCTAAAAGATGCAAAAAAATGAAATGTGTTCAAAATTGCGTGAATTTATAGTTTCAGCTCACTGAAAACGTTGAATAACTTAGTAGGAACCGGAAGGAATTGGGAAAGTGGTTATGCTCCTGAATTTAAGACACATCTGCTTCTTAGAAATGTCTGGCTCGATTTTCTCAAATTTAGTCTCAAATGAAAGCTACAACATCGCTATTGACTGCTATTAACTTCCATTGGAATCGGAGCTCTGGTTACTGTGTTACGGGTTGACGTAAGCAGCCGCATGCGAAATTCTCATATACACCGGTATCATTATATCTAAATGATGCAAAACTAATAAAATCGATACAGTAACACAAAACTAATAAAAATGAGTTTTAAATTGGTGGAAATTGTTAAACCAGATCCATAATTGCAAATTAAAATCTCTTTGACCATATTGAGAACCATTGAAGATTCCAGAAGTTCCGAGGAAATGGCCAAGATTCACACCTGCTTCTCATGTATTGCTGACTCAATTCTCATAATCCTTTTTTTATGGTAAGGTTTAAAAAGCTTAAAAAGCCTGGCTAGTAGTGTATTAGCACTAAGTTAAGCTCTCGTCCCCGTGAGCCGTTTAGGTACTGATTCCTTGAACCATTTAGCTCATGTTTCCGTGAGTCATTCAGCTCCCGGCCTTATCGCGAGCTACTTGGATAGTCCCCAATGGTGAACTCACCCTGCTCCGACCGATAATTCCTCGACGGAGGAGTTTCCCCCGATACCGACACCCGCTTCCTTGAGCCATCTAGCTCCCAGTTTTATCGAGATAAACTTGGATATTATCCTACTCCGACTGAGAGTTCTCCGGTAACGGAATTTCTCTCGGTACCGGTGTTTGTTTTATGAGCCCTTTTCCCCTTTTAGTCACGATACTGTCGGGTAGTCCACAGCGGCGAATCTACCCTACCTTGAATTCTCCGGCGGTAGATTGCTCCCGATATCGATGTTCATTTCTGTGAGCCATTTAGCTCCCCGCTTCGTCTACTCGGTCTAGTTCCCGACGGTGGACCAAGCCTATTCAACGGGCCAGCCAGTAAGTGCTGAGGTCGATCCAGCGATTCCGGGTGGAGCATAGCTTCCGGTTCACTGGCGCTCCAACAACTCCACTGCTAGCTAATCGACTCGGTCTACTCGGTTTAATCCCCGGCGGTGGATCTAGCCTACTCACGAGGTACCCGGTAGAGTGTCGAGATCGGTCCGGTGATTCCGATGGAGGCTGACGTCTGGTTCATTGGCGCCCTGACGACCCGGGTATGCTCGTCGTGGCAGATCACTTCGACGATATTGTCACACCAAACATACCCCTGCGAACTTCTTCGAACCTAGGGCATTCTAAGATCACGTTTTCCGGTGCACACTTAATTTTTTCTGCCGAATCTCAGCTTTTTTCGCATCTTTTGCAGATATCTCAACAGCTGAAATCTCAGCAAGCATTTTTTTGCTGAGATTTCAGTAAAAGTGACGTTTGATAGCAGAGACTTGCTGACTACACGGCTGTTGGGAAATTGCCGAGCCGAATTGAGTGTGTGTCACTTGAACGTTCCCCCACTCTGGGCAACTCCGCTAGCGAATGACGGATCTCAATAGTAGCATGTCTGTAATAATATACGTACATGGAACTATTGAGAACCAGAGCTACAGGTCCAAAGCCCTGGTAAAGGAGGATGGTTGTGATGATCTGGGCCGTGGTCACCACGTAAAGCAAGATAGGTCATAACCCCAATTCCAAGGCGTGAAGCGACCCGTGCCGAGGGATGAATGATCGAGGGGGTGAAAAATATGCTCGATCGTTAACGGAGCCTGTGGGGTATCTGGGTAACCCCCACAGTAAGCGTCCCTTACCACGTTAATGCGGAGCTCTGGCCGAGAAGTCCGACAGAGGAACCCAGACAGTGGCCTCCAAGAGGGAGGGAAGATAGAAGGTCGATACAGGCACTCAGACAGTGGCCTTTACCTTCTATGGAGCAGCCATGTCGCTCGGAGCGGCGGCCGAGTTCCCCTCGAAGGGAAAAGGCAAGGGCAATCGTAAGACGGCGTCGGACGCGAAGCGCCCTAGGAAGTCGCCAGGCGAGGGTGCAAAAACCGACACCACACGGCGTGCAACCGTTAAGGCCAGACGCCGTTTGGTCGAGGTAAGCGAGGGCGAGAGTGACCTCGCTGGGTAGAGCGATGGTACCAGCAACCCGGCGCGACCGGGGCAGGGGGGTGCAAACCCCTGGACACTGGCCATCAAGAAGAAGCCGGCACCGACACCGGAGGTACCGCGGCCCGCGAAGAAGGCCAAGGACAGAGGCGAGGCCTTGTGGTTAAAAACCGACAAGGACAAATACGCCGACGTCCTAAAGTCGATGAAGGCGACCGAAAGTCTCTCGGCCCTTGGGCAAGATGTGCGTAGTGTGAGATGCACTAACACGGGAGAAATGCTTCTGGTGCTGAAGCGAGGCGCACAATCTAGTGCGGTGTACAAGGCCTTGGCCCAAGAGGTCCTTGGTGAAGGCGCCCAGGCCAGGTCGCTAGGGGCGGAAATGACTCTCCAGTGCAAGCATCTGGACGAGTTCACGACCGCAGAAGATGTCGTCGTAGCCGTTAAGGAGCAATGCGACGTCACAATCTAGCGGGCCTTTGTGCGTTTTAGAGAGGGACCCTCTGGCACCCAAGTAGCCTACCTCAGGCTACTGAAGGCGGATGCCAAAAAGGTAACCGAGAAAGGTAAGCTGAAGATCGGCTGGTCGGTATGCCCAATTAGCATACCCCAGCCGCCTTCAGTGGATAGGTGCTATCGGTGCCTTGAGTCCGGCCACAAAGCCTACGAGTACAAGGGCATAGACAGGAGCAAACTATGTCGTCGCTGCGGCGAGGAGGGGCATAAGGAGCGGGGTTGCACTAAGGCGCACAAGTGCCTTATCTGCACCGCTAAGAAGCAAGCCCATAAACATGCTATGGGCGGACCTTCGTGTCCCTTCGGTGAGGTAAATAAGAAGAAGCCGTGAACGTCACACAGCTAAACCATTGTGCAGCAGCCCAACAGCTGCTGTGGCAGTCGGTCTCGGAGTCGAGGACAGATGTCGCCCTCCTATCAGACCCGTACAACATCCCTGCCGGCAACGGCAATCGGGTGTCGGACGGGTCTGGAATGGTGGCAATCTGTACAACGGGACGGTTCCCGGTTCAAGAGGTAATACACTCCTCCGCCGAGGGTGTTGCGATTGCCAAGATCAATGGTGTGTTCTATTGCAGCTGCTACGCTCCACCAAGGTGACCAATAGAACAGTTCAACCAGATGATCGACAGGCTCTCGTCAGACCTAGTGGGCCAGAAACCGGTAGTCATAGCGGGAGACTTTAACGCTTGGGTAGTGGAGTGGGGCAGCCGCTGTACAAATAGCAGGGGCCCTAGCTAATAATTGCTCCGCTAGCACATTCCGTAGAAACGGGGTGGAGGCGTGGATTGACGTAACATTTGCCAACCCGAGTCTGGTTCCAGGCATGGAATGGAGGGTAGACGAAGGCTACACCCATAGCGATCATTTAGCAATCCGCTTTAGGATCAACTATGGTGTGCAACATCCGAGGGCTGGAGATCCCTGTCAGGTACGCGGGTGGAAGTCCAATCACTTCGACAGCGAAGCTTTCACCGCGGCCCTGGGACTGGAGGCCAACACCAACAGTCTTAGCGGGGATGCGCTGGTAGCTGTTCTATCACGCGCGTGCGACGCCACTATGCCGAGAAAAACACTGCTAAGAAACAGCAGATGCCCGGTATACTGGTGGAGTGCCGAAATTGCTCGCACCGAGGATGCAAGAGAGTGTTTCGAGCTGCGAAATTGGCCCTTAACAAGGCCATTAAAAGCAGCAAGAGAGCGTGTTTCGACAACCTGTGTGAGAGTGCCAACGCGAATCCGTAGGGTGACGCCTACAGGATCGTGATGGCCAAGACCAAAGGGGGCTCTTCACCCCCAGAACGGTCTCCGGACCGGTTGGCGAGGATTATCGAAGTACTCTTCCCGTCGCGAGCCACAAGCCCCTGGCCACCTGCATCGCAAGAAATTGTGGGCGCGGTCGAAATGGTGGCTGCGGTGACGAATGAAGAACCACTCGCAGTGGTTAATTCCCTAGCAACGAACAAAGCTCCAGGTCCGGATGGAGTTCCAAACAGCGCTCTCAAGGCAGCGATCATAGCGAATCCGAACATGTTCAGGCTAGCTATGCAGAGATGCCTTGACGAGTGCCGTTTCCCCGATAGATGGAAAAGGCAGAAATTGGTGCTGTTGCCGAAGCTCGGAAAGCCGCCAGGCGACCCATCGGCGTACAGACCAATCTGTCTGATCGACACGACTGGCAAATTGCTTGAGAGGATTATCCTCAACAGGCTAACCCCGTACGCAGAAGGTACGGACGGCCTGTCAAGCAACCAGTTTGGCTTTCGGAAGGGTAAGTCCGCAGTGGACGCTCTCAACTCAGTGATAAAGACTGCCGAGATAGCGATCCAACGAAAAAGGCGAGGCATTTGATACTGTGCGTTAGTGACACTTGACGTGAAGAACGCATTCAACAGCGCAAGCTGGGATGTTGCGGCACTATCGAGGATGATGTCCAACAGCTCAAAGGTGTGCGCCAGTAGACGTAGGTTACTGGCAGGCGTTGCCGTATCTATCCTCAGGTACGGCGGCCTGTCATGGTCAAGAGCACTGAAGGTAACCAGTTACCTACAGAAACTGGAGAGCACCTACCGCGTGGTGTGCCTCAGAGTGATATCTGCCTACCGCACGGTATCACACGATGCATCCTGCGTGATAGCGAGCATGATGCCAGTCGGGCTGGTCATTCGGGAAGATGAGGAGTGTTTCGAGCTACGTGGAAATAGAGGATCCCGCGAGCGCACCAGGGTGACCTCGGTCGCCAGATAGCAGCGTGAGTGGGATAACTCCTCGAATGGTTGGTGGACCCACCGGCTGATACCTAACATATCGAGCTGGGTGGGAAGACCCCATGGGGAAGTTCACTTCCACCTAACACAATTCCTGTCAGGCCATGGCTGTTTCCGACAGTACCTCCACAGGTTCGGACACGCGGAGGTCCCAGCCTGCCCGGACTGCCCAGTTGTAGACGAAACTGCCGAACACATACTGTTCGTATGTCCTCGGTTTGACGTCGAAAGAAGAGCAATGCTTGACGTCTGTGGCAGGGACACAACCCCTGATACCCTTATTCAGCGGATGTATCAATCGGTGGAGAAGTGGAACGCAGTCTCAGCTGCTACTACCCAGATAGCCTGTAGGCTACAGGTAATCTGGCAAACCGAGCAACAGACGACGGGCACGGCTAACTAGTGATTGGTTAGTTGGAGCGAAAAAGGCCGAGCGCAAAAAAGGGAGTGAATGGTCTGTTCATGCTGAGGCAGGTTTGGCGCAGCGACTGGCAAACGCGTAAGGGGTAAACCCAGCCACCCCGAAGCAAGGCAGAAGAGCAAGTGTATAGGCGTATAAGTGGACTGCCTCATGCCAAGATGGGAATGTCGTAGCGTAGTATGTTGGGACTTAGCTATCGATGCCTCGTGGCGTGGCAAAGGAGTGAAAGGGTGAGCATCCAAATCAGTCTCACACGTTATGTTAAGGGTGAGCACAAAAGTCAGCCTCACATGGTATGGTAGAGGCTAGCACAAAAGTAAGCCTAGCATGGAATGAAAAAGGTGAGCACCCAAGTCAGCCTCACATGGTATGGGTGAGGCGAGCACAAAAGTAAGCCTAGCAAGGAATGAGTAAGGTGAGCACAAAAGTCAGCCTCATGTGGAGTGTTAGAGAGTGAATCAAGGTGCGATAGAGAGAGCACCCAAGTAAGCCTCATACAAGACATATGAACGCCTGAGCGAGAGTGAATGAGTACATTAAGTACAGCCATCCCCCCAGAAGTAATACCGAGAGATAGTTCCTGGGAATGGAGTTTAGTCGGTATTAATGGCAGCGTCACCATTCGAGCCCGATAGGTCCCCAGTACACACCGTGTGGTAGCTTGGACACCTACCAATAGCACGTGTACTGGGTTAGGACATAAACGTCTTCTCCATTGTAAAAAAAATACTCTGGGCAAAGGGATAATGAAACATGTCCAAATCGATGCAAGTACTTTCGGAAGCATCCACATCTATATATGTGTATGTGTGTGTCATTTAATGTCACACAATTTTCTCAAAAAAGACTGAACCGATATACACAAACAAGTTTCAAATGAATGGCATAACGCTCTCATAACGCTCTCATGTACAGCATACTCCAAGATGCTCCGGACTAGTGCGCAGTATAAAGATTTCAGTGCGACACAAAATCGACTGAGTTCCGTTTCACAAACCCCAATGTTGCAAAAGTCTTCGCCGTTGTTGCAATGATGTGGTCAGCGAAACGAAGTTTTCTATCGAATAACACTTCCAAGTCACGGATGGAATTCACCCTCTCTATGACACAGGCTTGAAGGATATATTCGCATCGCCTTATATTTACCGAGCGTCCGAAACTTATCACCTTACATTTATCGACGTTGATCTGTATACCGTTCAGCAAGCGCCATTCCTCTATATTGGCTGTATCGTCTTGGAGTACAGCAGAGTTGAGTGCTGAGGCAATTGAACGAAATATTTTCAGATCATCAGCATAGAGTAGTTTTCCAGACTTGATGCGGGTGTAGAGATCGTTGAAGAATAAGAGAAAGATCAGTAGCCCTAGATGACTTCCTTGAGGTACACCGGTTGGCGTTACGAATGCGCTTGAGCGTGTGGTGCCAATTCTAACGAAGCGGATCGTTGTGAGAGGTAGTAATGCAGCCATCTGGTTACCCAGTCAGGTGGACCTAGTCGCTCCAGTTTCAAAACAGCAATGTTGTGGGGCACATTGTCGAATGCTTTCGCGAAGTCAAAATATACAACTTCCACTTGTTGACGCTTCACGATAGCTGGAACTAGAAAGTTTATATACGTCATCAAGTTCGAAGTGACAGAACTTTTTTTTATGAATCCATGTTGACGTTCGTCGATTGTGTTGGAAGAAGTAGCGTACATCGCATTGTAGACAAACTTTTCCAGAACTTCAGCTAGGCAGTTCAGTAGCGAGATTCCTCTGCAGTTTTCAACGCGAATTGGAATAGGAACTACATAACTATATAACTGCATCTCGGAAGTGCAAATAGGTCCACCAACTCGGCAGCGGACTGTGAATTTTTGTTACGAAGATAGACATTTTCTGGTACAACCCGGGGTATTTTCTGCTATTGTCAAGGGATTTTTTCGAAGGTTGCGTTGAACTTGTTGCGTTGCGGATATTCACCGAATGCACTGTTCCGGGCTGTTCCATACTGCAGTTCAATTTGACGAAGAACAATTTTGTTGTTGTCGGTCCTATGGTGTAAGTATCGCTTTCGTTGTTTCCGGAGTACGTTGCGTGCCTACGCAAACCAAGAACAAGCTCGGCGTTCCACCACGGAAACTTATATTCTGCTTTTCTGCTTACACGTTTTTTTGGAACATTACGCCGAAAAATCTCATATATGGCATCATAGAACGCCGCAACTACCTGATCTAAATCATTTCCAACCAGCATCTCACGCCAATTGAGTGCACCAATGGCCATTGAGGCTTCATCGAAGTTGCATCGAGTAAAGTCTAAGTTGAAGTCGTCTTTAATTGTATCAAAAGTTTCACCATCATCAGAACGCACATCAAATCTTAAAATGAAGGGTTTATGGTGAGGGTATACTTTCAGTATAGATATCGGAGGCTCAATCAGTTCGAACACGTCTGAGCTTGAGCTTGGGCGACTTTTTATCTGGAACCTAGTACTGAGAGTTCCTCGGCGGTGGTATTTCTCCCGATACAGATGCCCATTGTTGCGAGCCATTTAGCTGCCAACCACTCCGACGGAGAGATCATCGGTGGTGAAATTTCTCCAGACAACGATATCGCGATTTTCTCCGACATCGTGTTTTTCTTCCCTAGCTCCCGTTGCTAACCCGCTGACCGAACTTCGCTGTGAAACTGGTCTACTCAAAACTGTTGCTAATATTGAAATTGATCGAAACGTGACCCGATCCAGAGAAACCGACCAACTTGACATAGGATGATGAGCCTATTTTCGCCCTGTTTCTATTATCACCCTTAATGTTTATCTGAGAAAGCCTCGAAAAGTGGCCATCTTTAAAAACGAAAAAAACAGTTTTTTCACACCGTTGACGAAATTTTTATGAAAATCAGTCAATAATGCTCTAACAAAGGCCCGAATGCCCGATTATCATGAAGATTGTATATATATATATATATATATATATATATATATATATATATATATATATATATATATATATATATATATATATATATATATATATATATATATATATATATATATATATATATATATATATATATATATATATATATATATATATATATATATATATATATATATATATATATATATATATATATATATATATATATATATATATATATATATATATATATATATATATATATATATATATATATATATATATATATATATATATATATATATATATATATATATATATATATATATATATATATATATATATATATATATGATTTTTCATTTTCAAAGATGGCCGCTTTTCAAGGCATTCTCAGTTGAACCTTAAAGCTGTTGGTTAGAGTAGTGGCTGCCATCTTTGTTCAACGCATTAGCTCAAATGGTGGAGCGACAATTGGGATTCTCGATTCGAGTTTTTGTAGCGCTCGAACCCAAGCATTTTATTATTTTCAGGGCTTTTGTGTTATTTGACTGGTTCTTCATAACGAAGCAAAGTTGTTGATGCCAATGGCTTCTTCAACGACTTGTTTGTAGAGTGACTGAACTCAAATGTCATTATTTGTCAAAGCGGATAGCGATACAATTTTTTTTAATGAGCTGGAATTTTTTTAAAAGTAATTCAAAAAACCCAAAGAAGCGGTTCGAACCCCCTAAACCCTCTCCCTGTACATGGGCATGTAGTAACATATATGTTATGTATATGTTATGTGTTGTTCACAACAAGTCGTCGTCAAGTTCGCACGCTTTTATCGTTCGATCCAGGTGCCGTGCGCGATATTTCATTTAGTTTTTTATTAATTCAGCTTTTCGTGTGTGTACATCAATCATAATGAGTTGCGAAATTTGCACTTTCGACACTTCCGCCGATACAGTTATGTGGACGTGTATAGGTTGCCCAAGAAAATTCCACGCCGCTTGCATTGGAGTGACTGTTCCGAGGGGATCACTGCGGAAGAAGGACAAGAGGGTGAACATCAACTCGTATCTATTACCGTGCTGTGAATCATGTCAAGAATTGATGCAGGCCAAGATTGAGTTCAAAGGGCTTATTGAACAACAACAACTTCTGGAATCACAACTGCAAGCCAATACGGAAGTAATGCACCGGCTCGCGTTTCAACTGGAGAAGCCTAACATAGTTCACGAAGCGATCGATGGCCTAGAAATTTTGCTTACAACAATAAAACAGGAATTTATAGCAATAAACAAAAACAGCAGTTTGACTGGAAGTGTTGTTGCCATTAAAAATCACATTACCTCGCTATTCGATACAGCAATGACGACAACGAAAAATAATGTCTATAGCACGCTGAAAACGGTAACGTCAGAGCTATCAGCTGAACTGCGCACCATGAATGATGAAATAAACCAGCTTAATCAACTGTCTCTGGACACAGCGGCTAGTATTACTATGACGTCAAACCCGACGCTGGGGATTGATATTCTTGACGAGCTTAAGTCTCTGTCAGCGAACATATCCACCAGTCAAAACTTCACAAATTCTGCGCTAACTATTGATATCCTCGACGAACTTAAGGCGCTTTCATCAAACATAACGGCAAGTCAAAACGCTACATCATCGCTTGATTCATGCCCCAGTTTGGAAGCCGAATTAAATAACGACAAAAATATCGATAACTCAGGTTGGCGCTTTTTGGGTACAAGGAAAGTATGGAAAGCAGACTGGAGCGATTACGATGCACGCAAATTAAGAAACCTGAACCAGCAAAAACAGGCCGAAAAGGCTAGAAGACGTAAAAAAAGATCGAGGCGAAATAATAATAATAACGT
The DNA here is from genome assembly GCF_030247195.1 of Topomyia yanbarensis. NCBI lineage: Eukaryota > Metazoa > Arthropoda > Insecta > Diptera > Culicidae > Topomyia > Topomyia yanbarensis. Next base: position 45,868 of record NW_026683226.1, on the reverse strand, counting down.
TAATGAAAAAAACAAAAGCACCACAAATTTTCCTCGACCTGATCAAGAGCAAGCAGCGCGCCACTCACGACAGCCAGTTAATAGTAACCATACGAGTAATACCAATCGCAGAATCACATTTAGGGCCGGCAACACCCACTATAACAAAAACCATACGAGTAGTCACTACAACAATAGTTTCCTGCCACCGGATAGAGTGCTTCTTGCGGCTGCAAAAGATCATTTCTCAGGACCCCCCACGAACTATAGGCCAACAATTCAGTTTCAAAGAGGACCGACATTGAATCCCTATCCAGTGGATGATTTACCACGGTCGACGATGCAAATGCACCCAACCAGAGTTGCACGAAATCATGACTATCACTTTTTCATCAAAATGTACGCAAAACTTCGGTCACAAATCAAAATGATCGTCTTTTTCAGTTGAGAGAACTTGAGCAACCAAAACTGAGCATAGTGAGTGCCAGCAACAGTGACGAGGGAGAGTGAGAAAAAAATGACGGCACGCAGCGCAGACAGCAGAGTCAAGTCAGCACACAATGCAAATTCTCCTCTTTCAGTTTTGTTTACCTCGCGCTGTAGAGGTAGACACCTCGTAAATTCAACAAGCGTAGTTTTTATTCATTTAATTATCACCATATGATTCAATCACTAGCCAGTATTTATTGACCCTTCTGCACTTGCCTTAAATTCGAACGAAAACAGTAATATACTGATATTTAAACTTGAAAGATACCTATATGCTTTTGACCTGGTTACCTGTAAACATATTTATCAAGAGATAGAGCACATTTTTAACTAACCAAACACATCAACATGACGAAAAAATCTATTTGTTTTGGTTTCCTTGCATTTTAACTCTGCCTACTGCGATTGCGAATAAACAAAAGTCTGTTTCATATTATTAGGGAAGCCTATAGAATACAACACGAATGTTTAGTAACTACAAGGATACACCCTATGCTACAACCCTGCATCATCTCATCATTCAACCACGGTCCCCACACTACCATGGGTTCAGCAGCACAGCAGGTAGATTCTGCGCAAAGTGGATAATAGCAAGCTAATCCAGAGGCAAACCATCATCATTTAACCGGCAACTACAACCATACACACATTAGGGAATGTGGTGGAGAGTCATCATCATCGTCGCGACGGTAGAGCGAGAGCAGTGATCACGATACCACTACTGATAAGGATCACACTGATAGCAGCACATCGTGAGAGCGTAAGAGAGATCGGACCGATCGCCAAAAACATCGCAGGCCACATCGGAGGTCTGCTGACCTACTATCAGTGAGAAGCAAGGCAGTGCAGTACTAACCAGCAATCAGATCGGTATTGGAAGACCGTGTGCGCCGTTAAAAAATGAATTAATGTACCATAGTTTAAATAGATTAAAAATTATTATCGAACAGAAATATATGTAGTTACTAAAGAGCTTGTGTTAATGGTACATCGCGAGTGTTCTTTGGTCATTTGATGCTCGAAAACCCTATACCACAAGTGATCGTCGCCTGAGTACCCGCGGGCCGTCCGTTCCCGATTATCTCCAGCCACCAGCAGCAATTTTCTATCTTCAATCCGTGGTGAGTGCAGAAACAGTCCGGCAAAGGATTTTTAACCCCATCGGTGTTGGCCCGGACCCATTGGAGCCAACATTTTGGTCCTTCGAGCCGGATCGTCGGACTGGCATCAAATTCCACGGACATTCCATAAGGACCCATCGGCGCTACTCACGCGCCATTATAGCTGTTGGCATTGTACTCGGACGCCATCGCGACCTACATGACGTAGTAGTTGGCGTCATTATTACCCAGAACAATAGCGCAACCCAATCGACGCTAAGGATTCGCCATCTTTTCGGAACATCAAACCTTCGACTGGACATTCGCGCCAAAGGATTTTTCTCAGGTGAGTTGATCCACTACAATATGTCCAGCCGAAGCTGGCACCTTACTCAGGGCTAACACTCGCCTTTACCATTTTCGTTGGTCATCGAGCTGCGTTTCGTGGATACGAAAACTTCCTGCCGTAGTTCCGCTAGTCAGTTAAAATAACTCAGGTGCATGTAATTGGACCGACCTACATGGCACATTATTCATACATCGGTTCCTGGATAACGAAAACCCTTTGCCGGTGCAGGAAAAATACCATCCACTAATTTCAACGAAATCGGCAATTACCAGAGAACGTAAAACGAAGAGGAAGCACAATATTCTGTTTCTCCAGGTTAGTGAAGAATAGTATATGCCAGCCGAAGCTGGGATCTCAGATATTATACGTATTGATTATTGTTCATCCTCTTCGACTGTGCCATTTTACAATATTCCGGTTGGTGGTTGCATAAGCAACTGAGGCCGCTATTAAGTACCTACCATCATATAAAATCATATTTTTGGAAAATCGCAATTTGGATTGATTCTTATTCTGTGCTGCTGGTAGTTTCTCCAGGTGAGCTACAGCAGTATATGGCCAGCCGTGGCCAAGGTCTATTTGATAGTACATCCTGGTTTTCTCCTCTTCTTATTCCTAACCCGGAGCGTTGTGAGACACTATTTGACGCCATATTAAGTCACGCTGGTATACGGATACTAGTTTCGGATTTTCAATTTTTATTTGGATTTGGTGCGCAGTCTTTTCGTCCAGGTAAAATACAGAACAGTATATGCCTGGCGAAGCTAGGGCGTATTGCAGTATACTACACCGTTTCCCTCTCCTCTCGTGTGTGACAAACTAACACTATGGCTCCCGCTGCATCATCCGCTGCCAAGAAAGGGTCATCTCTAAAGCTGTTAACAACGAAGTTGAAGGACGTCCAATCATCATTCAACGATATCTGGCAGTTCGTAGAGAACTTCACGGAAGAGGCTACAATCACCGAAGCGGAGATACGCCTGCAGAAACTCGACGAGCTGTGGGAAAGATTTGGTGACATTCTAGTTGAAATCAAATCTCACGATGACTATCCTGCCGATGGTGATGGTTATGAAAAGGAACGAAAGGAGTTCAGCGACTACTACTATAGGGCGAAATCGTTTCTCTTGGATCGGGTCAAAGAGCGACAGGAGCATTCGAGTTTGGAACAGTCCATCCGTGTCGGGGACACGACGATGCAGGGTACGTTGGATCACGTGCGGCTCCCGCAGATAAAGCTACAGTCTTTCAACGGGGACATCGACGAGTGGCTGAGTTTCCGGGACCTTTTTACATCCTTAATCCATTGGAAGTCTGACTTACCGGAAGTGGAAAAGTTCCACTACCTCAAGGGGTGTCTGCAGGGCGAACCAAAGAGCCTAATTGACCCTTTGCAGATCACAAAGGCAAATTATCTAATTGCCTGGGACATGCTGTTGAAACGGTACAACAACAGCAAGCTGCTGAAAAAGCGACAGGTGGAGTCGCTGTTCAAGTTGCCCAGCCTTTCGAAGGAGTCCGCTTCAGAACTACACATTCTGTTGGAAGGTTTTGAGAGAGTCATCCAAACGCTTGATCAAACTGTGCAGCCTGGAGATTATAAGGACCTCCTGCTAATCAATCTTCTCACCGTGCGGCTGGATCCAGTAACCCGTAGAGGGTGGGAAGAATGTTCGGCTAGCAAGGAGATGGATACACTGAAGGATCTGATAGAGTTTTTGCATCGTCGAGTTCAGGTACTGGAGTCGATACCACCAAGATCAATGGATAACAGGGGCATCCATCAGTCACAAGCGTCTTCGAAACAGAAGCCGCCTAATGTGAAAACCAGCTACAGCACAGCACAATCATCTGGGGGACGCTGTGTGGCATGTGCGGCAAACCATCTGCTGTATCAGTGCGGTTCATTTCAGCGGATGTTGGTGGCGGAACGAGACGCATTACTTCGGACTCATTCACTCTGCCGAAACTGCTTCCGACAGGGTCACCAAGCAAGGGATTGTCAGTCCAAATTCTCGTGCCGCAATTGCAAGGGTCGGCATCATACCATGGTCTGCTTCAAACGCGAGAAAGATAGCAACGGCAAGGGATCAATCGTTGCAACTGATGGAAACTCCACTACTGCGAAGGAACCTCAAGCTTCTTCCACCCAAGGGGCTAACCTTGCAGCTACCGACGTGTCAGCATCCAATCCAGCTCAGCAATTTTCGTCACAGGTGCTGTTGGCTACTGCGGTAATCATTGTCGAGGATGATGATGGTAGACATATTCCAGCTCGTGCTCTGTTGGACTCGGGATCAGAGAGTAATTTTATTACGGAGCGGTTGAGTCAACGATTAAAGGTTAAACGGCAGAGAGTAGATATATCGGTGCTCGGAATCGGCCAGGCCGGCACTAAGGTCAAGCAGCGGATTTTAACAACGATTCGGTCACGAGTTTCCGATTTTTCACGAGAAATGAGCTTTCTCGTATTGCCAAAGGTAACTGTAAATCTACCTACGGCTACGATCAACGCAACAGGATGGGCAATTCCAAATGGCGTTCAATTGGCCGATCCGTCATTCTGTGTTTCTAAGGGTGTGGACATAGTACTCGGCATTGAAGCCTTTTTCGACTTCTTCGTTACTGGTCAGAAAATTTCACTTGGCGAGCAAATGCCAGCTTTAAACGAGTCGGTGTTTGGGTGGGTGGTGTGCGGTGGTCTGTCAGCTCCCAATCAATCGCTACAGATCAACTGCAATTTATCTATGTCGGATAGCCTGGATGCGCTACTGACACGATTTTGGGATTGTGAAGAAATAGAATCGGTGGTAAACTATTCTCCGGAGGAAGTGCGCTGTGAGGCATTATTCGCACAAACGGTCCAACGTGGAACATATGGACGGTATACTGTTTCTCTACCGAAGGACGAAGAAATTCTTGCACGGATGGGCGATTCAAGGGACATCGTATTCCGACGGCTCCTGGGAACGGAGCGCAGGTTAGCAAGGAACGCTGACTTGAAGGAACAGTACGTTTCGTTTATGGACGAGTATTGTCGTTTGGGACACATGAAAAGGGTCGATATTAATCCGCACGATACAATCAAGCGTTGCTATCTACCACATCATCCGGTGGTTAAGGAGGCAAGCACGACCACAAAGGTTCGAGTGGTCTTTGGCGCATCTTGCAAAACTTCGTCGGGCATCTCGTTGAACGATGTACTACTGGTGGGGCCGGTGATTCAGGAGGATTTACGGTCGATAATCATGAGATGCAGAACCAAGCAAATCATGATTGTAGCCGACGTCGAAAAAATGTTTCGGCAAATAGATGTCAAACAGGAGGAGAGACCACTGCAATGTATTCTTTGGCGCCCATCGCCTGCGGATGATGTAGCAACGTACGAACTTAATACGGTAACCTACGGTACCAAACCAGCACCGTTCCTAGCAACGCGCACACTAAAGCAACTAGCGTTAGATGAAGAAATTCGATTTCCGTTGGCAGCCCAGGCAGCTATCAAGGACACGTACATGGATGACGTGTTAACAGGATCGGACAACGTTGAAGAAGCGATCAAGCTACGAATTCAATTAGATGAGATGATGTCCAGCGGGGGATTTCGTCTCAGGAAATGGGCTTCCAACGCAGTTCCAGTTTTGGCTGGAATCGCTGAAGAAAACTTAGCGATACGCGATGCTGATGGGATCAACTTGGACCCAGACCCCTCAGTGAAAACCTTGGGACTTACATGGTTGCCAAATACCGATGTTTTCAGGTTCCAGTTCAATATTCCGACGCCTGATACTGTGGATGGCTTCTCCAAACGTCGTATTCTTTCGATGATAGCCACACTGTTTGACCCATTGGGACTCATAGGAGCCACCATCACAACCGCCAAGCTGTTCATGCAGCTTTTATGGACGCTGAGAGACGAGGATGGCAACAGGTTAGACTGGGATCAACCTATACCACCAACGGTGGGTGAGAATTGGCGAAAGTTCCACCTCCAGTTACCGTTATTGAACGAGATACGAATTAACCGAAGTGTGATTCTACCTGGTGCGGTGGCAATAGAGTTACACTGCTTCTCGGATGCTTCTGAGAAGGCATATGGAGCGTGCATTTACATTCGGAGCCAAGATGCAGAAGGGAAGGTGGCGGTTCGTCTGTTAGCATCCAAATCGAGGGTTGCCCCTTTAAAATGCCAAACGATACCGAGACTTGAGCTTTGTGGAGCGCTCATAGCTGCTCAATTGTATGAGAAGGTACAGCAGTCTGTTCGAATCAACTCTCCCGTTTTCTTCTGGACAGATTCCACTTGTGTGTTGCGGTGGATTAAAGCGGTACCATCTACGTGGATCACGTTTATTGCCAACAGGGTGGCGAAAATACAAAACCTAACGGAACATGGGGAATGGCGCCATGTTCCCGGAATACATAATCCTGCTGATTTGATATCCAGGGGAATTTCCCCACAAGATATTATAAATAACGAATCCTGGTGGAATGGTCCATCCTGGTTGGCAGAAGCTCGTGATCAGTGGCCCCAGTATCCTGGCGATTTGAATAGCGAGGAGGAAGAAGAGGAAAGGCGTCGTACGGTGATTGCAGCTCCAGCTTCATCAGTGACAGAATTCAACGATTGGTATATCGGTAAATTTTCGTCATATTCGGAAATGGTACGACGGACAGCAATTTGGTTGCGACTAATGAAGTTACTGCGCACGCCGAAGGAAGACCGTCGATCAGGGTTTCTCACTAGTATCGAGCTACGGGAAGCAGAATGTGTTTTAGTTCGCCGTGTGCAATTGGAGACTTTCTCCAAGGAGTGGAAGTCACTATCAAAGGGTGAACCGGTACCAGGTCAATCATCGTTACGATGGTACAATCCAATCATCGCCGAAGATCGTCTCATCAGGTTGGGTGGAAGATTAAGGCACTCCAAGGAATCAGAAGAGACTAAACACCCCATGGCACTCCCAGCTCGCCACCGCTTCACTCGCATGTTGATGCAACACTATCATGAGCGGTTACTTCATGCTGGACCTCAACTGCTTTTGAGCGTCGTTAAACTCCGCTTCTGGCCTTTGCGTGGGAGAGATATGGCAAGGCAGATAGTGCACAAGTGCCAGAGATGCTTTAGATCGAAACCTACACCCGTGAAGCAGTTCATGGGAGAACTACCAGAGGCTCGGGTGACAGTCTCTCGCCCATTCTCAAAAACGGGGGTAGACTACTTTGGACCAATTTATTTAAGACCTGTTCCCAGGCGAGCGGCGGTGAAGGCGTACGTCGCAATTTTCATCTGTCTATGCACAAAGGCAGTGCACATGGAGCTCGTTTCGGACCTCTCTACCGACCGGTTCCTGCAAGCACTTCGTAGGTTTGTGGCAAGGAGGGGTAGATGCACCGACCTTTATTCCGACAATGGTACCAATTTTGTCGGAGCACGAAACAAACTGCTGGAGTTCTTGGAGTTACAAAATAGCAAGCAACACCGGGACAAGGTGTCCAAGTTCTGTGCGGACAAAGGCATGCGGTGGCATTTCAGCCCTCCAAGTGCCCCGCATTTCGGAGGACTGTGGGAAGCAGCAGTCCGTTCGGCCAAACATCATATTCTGCGAGTCCTTGGAAATAATCCAGTCACGCCGGAGGATATGAACACGTTGCTGATTCAGGTGGAAGGATGCTTGAATTCCAGACCAATTACAGCTCTTTCTACTGACCCAAACGATCTAGAACCATTGACACCGGCACATTTTTTGGTAGGAACGTCATTACAGTCCATTCCTGAACCCGAATACGAAGACATCCAAACAAACCGTCTGAACCGATGGCAGCTGATGCAGCGAAACCTTCAAGATTTCTGGACGAGATGGCGAAGGGAGTATTTGTCTCAGCTCCAATCTCGAATAAAACGTTGGCGCCCGCCGATACAAGTGGAAGTGGGAAAGCTTGTTATCATACAGGACGATAATCAACCTCCCCTACGCTGGAAGATGGGAAGAATACACGCCATTCATCCTGGAGACGACGGGGTCGTGCGGGTGGTGACACTAAAAACAGCCACCGGCATGCTGACTCGACCAGTTGAGAAAATATGCATCTTACCTGCAGCAGAATTCGTCGACGATGCCGAGTCAGGTGATCATCAAGATTAAGGAAAGCTTCATCCTCCCCATCCCCTCCCACGTCGAAGAGGAGCCTTTTCTTTCTTTCTTTCAGAAATGCAGCGATTTCAGGGTGGGTGAGGATGTTTAGTAACTACAAGGATACACCCTATGCTACAACCCTGCATCATCTCATCATTCAACCACGGTCCCCACACTACCATGGGTTCAGCAGCACAGCAGGTAGATTCTGCGCAAAGTGGATAATAGCAAGCTAATCCAGAGGCTAACCATCATCATTTAACCGGCAACTACAACCATACACACATTAGGGAATGTGGTGGAGAGTCATCATCATCGTCGCGACGGTAGAGCGAGAGCAGTGATCACGATACCACTACTGATAAGGATCACACTGATAGCAGCACATCGTGAGAGCGTAAGAGAGATCGGACCGATCGCCAAAAACATCGCAGGCCACATCGGAGGTCTGCTGACCTACTATCAGTGAGAAGCAAGGCAGTGCAGTACTAACCAGCAATCAGATCGGTATTGGAAGACCGTGTGCGCCGTTAAAAAATGAATTAATGTACCATAGTTTAAATAGATTAAAAATTATTATCGAACAGAAATATATGTAGTTACTAAAGAGCTTGTGTTAATGGTACATCGCGAGTGTTCTTTGGTCATTTGATGCTCGAAAACCCTATACCACAAGTGATCGTCGCCTGAGTACCCGCGGGCCGTCCGTTCCCGATTATCTCCAGCCACCAGCAGCAATTTTCTATCTTCAATCCGTGGTGAGTGCAGAAACAGTCCGGCAAAGGATTTTTAACCCCATCGGTGTTGGCCCGGACCCATTGGAGCCAACAACGAATATTATACCTATTATTAAATATTACATTGCTTTAGCATGTTCCATAGTCATACATCGAATGAATTTATAAATGCGCGTAATTCTATTACAGCTCTTATCCAAACGGTGAAGGAAATTGAAATACAATTTTTCTCGAACAATCGTTGGTTAGCAACCAAACCACTTTTAAACAGGTAAATGTATTTGAACTGTAATATTGAATTCAAGGCTTGTATCGTGCAGAATTTAAAACTTCCCTTGCCAGACTTAATGACAATAACTTTCGAAACTGACTGTCATCGAGAGATTTCAGTCAAGCTGAAACGAAACGAAGTGAGCAAAAGAGCAAAAAGACAGAACATTTTTCCGCAAAGGCACTCACGTAGTATGACTGACAGTATATGTCACTATCTCAGTGTGAGAACTTACACGGAAAGAGAGTCGAATATGAGTGCTTGCGACCGTGTAGGAAGGTTTTCTGTTTACGGTTACCGAATGCAGCACTGCTTGTGAGTTTAACTTACCTGCTGTTTGTTTTTGTTTATGTGCTGTTATTTTTCTCTCCCTTCCAATTCTACTTCCCCACACCTCCTTGTCCTTTTCTTCCGCTCAGGAAATGATGAAAACACACGGCAAGGCACAAATCCTTGACTATATATGGGGAACGTGCCATTCAAGCCAATATATTCTGATTCCTGATTGAGCGACACTTGGATTCGTCCAATGCCATCCTGGGCTTGGTTTTATGATGCCGTGAATTTCTTGATCACATGGAATAATGGGTGTTCAATAAAAAATGAGAATTTTTCTGTCATGTAGTTAAAAACAAAAAAAAAAAATCAACGAATTCACTTTTTTTAAACATAATGTTTATTCTCCAAAAAAAAAAAACGTCAATGAATATTGGAGAAGGGGCCCTAGTGAACCGTACGACGCAACTTAGTCGCGATGGTCTCACAGAGCGCTGGACGGCGTTGACGTCCATCTTCCGGACACAATTCCGGATCTTGGTGTCAACTGCTTCGTATCCTTGGTCCGCCAATTATTTTTGTACACTAGGGCACTGAGGGAGCCAAAAAATTAGCAATGGGATGGCACTGGGCCAAGTTGGCCGAGTTCCATTCTTTCAGCACGTACGGTATCTTTTTCTGCTCAAGATACTCCAGTGTCTTCTTGGCGTTATTGGGAAGACGCTTTGTCCGGCCAGAAGACTTACTTTAGATCCGCATGATGCTCCTTTAAGGACGGCAGAAGAATTTTCTCAAGACACTCTTCCTGGTACACTTGTTGATTGATGGCCAGACCGCACAGTGGCCGGCGAACGGACAAAACCTATGTTTCAAATATTGATATTTTTTATTTTTCCTAGGTTTCTTATGTATTGACATATTCTCCAAATTTTGTGACAATCGAATGAGAATTAAATTTTTAATAGAATTTTAAACATCTCTGTTTCAGACAATTCTAATGAAATTCATTTACGAAATCACAGTATCTATCTCCACTTCAAAAACATGTTGCTCTTTCAATTTTATTCAACTTGAGCACAACTAGTTTCATTTTAAAGGATGTTTAAAGAGCTTTATTGATCATTTGAAGATGTTCACCAAATTTGATTCGAACTATGTAATATTATTACAAATATATCTTGAATGGGTTGATAGCAAATTCCTTTTTTTATGCTTATAAGAAAGGTTCGATAGCACTGTATGGGAAAATTTACCTCATCTTTTATAACTTTTGACATTAAAGATGAGCTTAGCACCCCAAAATTACCTTAACATGTGATTGTTAGCCAGATTGGGCACCATGTTTGGTTTTGTCCGACTTTTGTTCGAAGACCCGCCACTGTGGATCGCTCGGCTTGAACCACGGCTTTGAAATCCCTCTGTCGGATATGGCGATGTACAGCATAACTTTTTTTCAAATTTATGCTTAAACTTATATTTTACTGCGGGGGGTGTGGCCGACTTGTCGCTGGAATAGTAGCTGTCATTTCCTGGAATGTGGGTCTTCGGGAGCGGAAAGTAACTTTTATCGTCTAGCATGAACGACGTCCCGCGGTAGTTCTTCGTCATCCACCAGCACTGCGATTTCACGATCGCTATCTGCTCGTCCGTGTACTCGAGGGACCAAGTTTTCTTCCGACAGATGATGTCCTCCATCTTGAGGGTTCGGTGAATCAAGATATGGGAGCAGTGATATTTTCGGCCGGAGTTACGCAAACTCGTCCCGTACTTGTAGTCGAACAGCTTTTTCAACGCTTCCTTCTTCTTTTTCGTCATTATCTTCGCCGGACGGCCGCTACCGGCCTTCCGCTCCACGCTCAGGGATGCCAGTATCCGGTAAACTGTACTCACCGGAACGTTTTTGTCTCGCAAGTGGTCTACCGTAAACTTTTTTCCACGATTACAATCCGTTTCGTAAAACCGTACAACACGCTCGCGGAGTACTTGCTGTTTCGACGTCATCTTCCATTGAACTAACAGCACTCGAGCGAAAAGAAACATGCCACCCATGTCTAGGGAGTTCAGAGAGCAATTCTCTTGGAGAGAAAAATATTTACGCTCTTTACTTTAATTACAGAAAGGTATTGAAATTATTCTCATTTTTTGAGTGAACACCCGTTATATATGAATGTGCGATTTCGAACTGCTTACCGAGTAATCGGTATTGAGTCAGTACGATGCCAATATGAACTTTGAACTATAGAAAATTTTCAATGAACATTTCTTGCATTTTTAGCAACGTACCTAAGAGTCACAAATAATCTAGTGCATCTTTTTAAAATAGGGTAGATGAGCGCTTATTCATCTCATTACTTAGGATGTCACACTTTCATTCTGTTTTCTTCTTCTTCATCATCAAGTAACACCGACGCCAGAGAGAAGACTTCACTTATAGACCGGTCACCAATGGCTTTACTTCCCTTCCGAAGGAAGGCGTGACCACAATTTTTTCATCTCAGATAAATCTCAACGACCTTGGCTGGGATTAAACCCAGACCATTTGGTGTGAGTGGCGATCACGCTTATAACTCAACCATCGGCGCTGTCAATTTTTGTTTTTTGTTTGTTTAAAACTTCGCCTTTGTATCATTTCTAATAATTGTTTTCTTTCAAGACGAACGTTTCGAAGGCTTGTTAATTGTATAATTACAGGCGATTTCAAACTCTCCCGGAAATTTTCTACTTGTTGAGAAATTTTAAATTCGCTTCAAACTCAAAATTTTCACAGACCAAAGTTGACCACCAATACTAATTTACGTATTGTACAATGTTCATTTTAAAAACGAATTTCGAACCCCTCCCGAATTATTTTTTGGATCCGCTCCTGATTTAGGGTGCTTTACTAGAATAATGCAATACAAGTTGTAACAGCAGGTAAATATATTAAAATTTAATACATTTTTCATTACAAATATTTTAGGCTAGAGAATTATAGTACTTCTACCTTACGACCTAGTGAAACTGTTTTTCATAACTAGCTCCGATATAGAGGCATGGCATTGCACTAACACGTAGTAAGAAGGTGTTCATACCGCACGAGCACCAATTGTGATTTGAGTGCTAAGTCACAACATAGCTATAAAACAAATATTAGGTGCTAGTATAAAAGTGTGACCTGCACCGTCAGCTTTCCGAACTATCCACTAAAATTTAAAGCCAAAATTACTCGAAAATCACATTAATTTGTAAGCAACCAACATATAGTAACAACTGGTTCATTTATCGAGAATCCGATCGCGCTTGGAATACATATGTCCTAATCACATCCCAGTATTCATAACAGCAGCACACAAACAAACCAAAACAACTATATCCCGAGACGACCCCGGAACAAATGTTTCCTGAATGGAGCATCCGGTTTAAATCTTTTCTTACACTTCCATGAAAAATGGTCACGACTAAAGAAACGCCCGTACCGTTCGTAAATCTCTAGGTGATAATTTATTCATATCTGATTCACCCTTGCCCGGATGCTGGGCCGTGTCGGAAACTGCTGTGGAACCAGAAACTCCAACCACCACCGAGAAATCGCGCCGGGGAAATGGCCAGCAGCACGTGGAGAGCGGTGAAACAAGCACCAAAGAAACCATGTTTTCTTTATTGCATGAATCCCCCACTTTCCTATTATGAATATGAGTTTTGTGTAAAATTTCCCTCGTTTGCAATTCCACCGAATTGGTGACAATGCTCTCTCTCTCTTCTTTGTAGTATATTGGCGAACAGGGCGTGTGGGAAGATACGAATGAATGCCAAGCAAAAGGGACAGTTTTCCACACTCAAATACCGGTACCGGTGGCGCGAGGGGCTGACGAAGCTTCCTAAATACCGATGAAAACTAAATTAAACAACAGCCAAGCAGCTAAATATAGCCACTGAGAAGCTGGGTAAGGCCAAAGAAAATTGCACTCGTTGCCAGCCCATCAGCTCGAGGCACAGCGACCGGAAAAGTTTCCCTGCGGAAAGAACACCCGTATACGAATGTATTGTTGGCAGGATTGTTTATTTAAACTATTAAAATTATGCTAAATAAACAGTCCGGGTTTGGATGGGTTGACTTTGTTTTGCTTTGGCCTGGTCGTCCTTTCGCCGCTCCATGCTACAACGAATAGCAGTTTGATTAGATTTTTTGTGTAACCAAACAATGTAAAAGTTTTTAATTAGTCGGAACTTCCACCTTGCGATACTTTCACGACGGCCGAGGAAATGTTTATTAGTACCAAATAATGAAGATACTTCAGTTCAAATTGTATGTTTAGAGATACAGTTAAGTCTATCTAGGAATAATAGCCTTGCAGATCACGATGAAGCTCGAAATTTCGCTTCTGAATTGGAGGCACTTTCTAGTCTTGTGCCAAAGATAAACTACCGAACTCTCCTCCTACCACGAAGTACTGAGTTAAACCAAATTGAGTTCCTCGCCAACACAGCCCGCCGGAACAATCCTTGACGGTTTTCTCAATCGCCTTCCATCTGTAGGATTTTCCAGACTCCAATAGCAACGTCAATCAATATTCATCACCGCTTCGGTGCGGAGGACGTCCTCACGATTGCAGATTTCGGAGGCTGGCATCCTGCCTTGGCACTGCATAATACCCGCGGGCATCCACCCTCACAATCAGTCAACCGTGACGAGCTGCGGGACGGCACGGCACGGAATCGTCCGGGACGTTTGTTAGATGGGAAAATAATAGCATTTCCCTAATGAAAATATCGACTTCCTCGCGGCTTCCGGGTGCGTGGTAAAGATTGATTTTATGGTAATCTTTTTTGTTCTGCTACCATTAGTATCGTTTGTCGTTTGCCTGCTGTTTTTTTAACGGAATGAGGTTGTTAACGACATGTGTGATTTATTACTCGATACATTGTTAGTTATTCAATTTTTATTCCATCAACGACATGAAGTATGAGGAAGTGCCGAAATGTCATAAAGTTTCCTTGACGAAGTTAAGCGCCGAAGATTATAAACTTGGCTGAAGCATTTAGAGTAGAAAGAAACGTCAAGGAAAAAGTAAAAAGTCACCTGAAGTCGTGATTAAGGGGTTACATACCATTTAATTTTTAAAAAAATCGATTTTTAATTACTTTATCTGAAAGTACAACTCCTTGAAAATATATTCCCAATTTTTTTTTAGAGATTCGAAAAATAGATCGAAAGTTACAGCGCTTCCAAGCGCGCTACGTCTACTAAGAGCAGTGGTAACTTGAAATTTTAAACTCGATTATCTCGAAATGTCGTTTTTCTAAAAATAGTTTTTCCGTGATCGCGATTGCCGAAAAACAACCACTCAACCAATTCTCTTAAATTTTTTTTTAATTGATCGTAAATAATTTTTCTCGTACCTTAACGATCCCTTTTTTATGCATAAATTTTTGTTTTGTGTATGAGCATTTTTAGTACAATTTTCAGGGCTAAAAACAGCGATTTTTTAGGAAAAACTTTTCCGAATGCAGAAAAAATTATTATTTATTCAACTAATCGTTAAGGTACGAGGAACTCATACAATAATTGAATTTTTTGAGTTTTGGGATTTTAGTTGATCAATTGGTCTTCAATTGTGATCACCGCAAACCTCTTAAATAAGAAAGGTTTTCGGGGGGAAAGCTTTAACTTCGTCAAATATCAATATATTTTTATAAACTTATGCTTCTTTATTTCACTGAAAAATGTGCAACCAAAAAATTGTAAGTTTGATGTAAATGAAATGAAGTCATAGCTTTATGCCTTACGTAAATTCAAACTTTCTCAACATTTTCCTCACAAAAAGGTATGTAACCCCTTGCAATAAATCTAATTTCTGAAGCACAATTGAAAAATCTCATAAACATACACTCAATAAAGTAAACGTTATGCCTATTGATTTTACACATAGATTTTTGCAATTAACGGAGGCATAAAGACACTATTTGCTGGCACATAACCCAAATGTGTTTATTTAGAAGAAATATTAATCTTACATTAACATTTCATAACTATTAGGCACATAAAACCCCATTCTATAACAATATGCACATATAACTTAGGTGTGTGCATACATAGTTTATACAGTTGACACATAGAAGGTATGTGTGCGCGTGATAACAATAGCATTTCTTCTTCATATGAATTTTAAGCGGTTTGAAGCAAATAGAATTAACGTTTGGATTTTTTCAGTGTAGTAATATGTAAAACTATCTTGTCATTTCCAATCAGAGCAACAAACCTTTCATTCGCGCGAAGTAACGGAGGCACTGGTAGGCACTGTAAAAAAGACAAACTTACTTGAAGAAAATCTAATTTGTTGAATTTGTCAAACAAAAAAAAAGTGGATATTTGAAAACGGCCCGTAATCTGTCAACAGTTTTTTCGGCATTTAATTAGCAAGGGACTGGAAGGTGAAGTATATTTTTCAATATTTAGAGCCATAGTACTCAAGGGAGAGCAAGGTGTTGAAAGGAGAAAGTTTAGAAAAGCGTGGAAGGATCATATATGCAAGCTTAGAGCTCACCGGCGACTTAACCCTTTGTCTGCTACCGTAGGGGTCAGGGTCTTTTGGCATTAGAAATGCGAATCACCTGAGTCTACGGCATGTCCGAACAAGCGTAAAGTAACTTGTTACTTCATGCTGTCGGAACCGACAAAAAGTTAAGTCACGGTAAACTTCCACACTAAGCATTTGCGACGTTGAAACTCATTGAATGAGCCAGTTTTGTTTGTTCCCTCACCAATTGCCTGCCTGAGTGATTTTATTTTATCGACTATTGTGACTGTCTCAGCGTGTGTGACAATATGGTCACATGTGTTGCTGATTTGCACGGTGTCGGCAGCTTTCACCCAACGCTGCAACGATGAATCCCCATCACGGTAAGTTCTATTTTAACCATTTTTTTTTTGGTAACCATTTTTGTTAACGACCTATTGTGTTAATTTGTCAACAGCAAAAAAAAAAAAAACGGCCCGTAATCGACTGTTCGGCGAAGCTTTCGTTTGATGTTGGAACAGAGGCGTTCTATGGTCTTCAGTTCATCTTTGGTAATGCATCTCTTGATTTTACTAACGGGTGTTCAATAAAAAACGAGAATGATTTCAATACCTATCTGTAATTAAAGTAAAGAGCGTATTTTTTCTCTCCACGAGAATTGTTCTCTGGATGCCCTGGAAATGCGTAGCATGTTTCTTTTTGCTCGGGTACTGTCAGTTCAATCGAAGATGGCGTCGAAACAGCAAGCACTCCGCGAGCATGTTGTATGGTTTTCCAATCTCACGAAACGCATGGTCATCGTGGAAAAAAGTTTACGGTAGACAAGTTTCGAGGCAAAAACGTGTCCGTGAGTACAGTTTACCGGATCCTGACATCCCTGAGAGTGGAGCGGAAGGCCGCTAGAGGCCGTTCGTCGAGGATAATGACGAAGAAGCAGAAGGAAGCGTTGAAAAAACTGTTCGACAACAAGGACGGAACGAACTTGCATGACGCCGGCCGAAAATATCACTACTCACATACCTTGATTCACCAAACCCTCAAGATGGAGGACATCATCTGTCGGAAGAAGACTCGGCTCTTCGAGTACACCGACGAGCAGATAGCGATCGTGAAATCGCAGTGCCGGTGGATGACGAAGAACTACCCGGGACGTCGTTCGTGCTGGACAACGAATCTAACTTTCCGCTCTCAAAGACCATCATTTCAGGAAATGACAACTACTATTCCAGCGACAAGTCGGTCATACCTCACGAAATAAAATATAAGTTTAAGCATAAATTTGAAAAAAAAAAGTTAGCTGTGCCATCGCTATATCGGACAGAGGGAGTTCAAAGCTGTGGTCCTTGAGAAAATTCTTCTGCCGTTGTTAAATGAGCATCATGCGGATGGGAAGTACGTCTTCTGGCAGGACAAGGCGTCTTCCCAATACGCCAAGAAGCTGGAGTATTTTGAGCAGAAAGAGATACCATACGTGCCGAAAGAAAGGAACCCGATCAACTTGCTCCAGTGCCGTCCCATTGAGGATTTTTTCCGCTCTCTCAGTCCCTTAATGTACAAAAATATTTGGTATGCCAAGGATACGAAGCAGTTGACCACCAGGATCCGGAATTGTATCCGGAAGATGGACGTCAGTGCCGTCCAGCGCTCTTGTGAGAACATCGCGACTAAGTTGTGTCGTACGGCTGACCAGCACCCCTTCTCCAATATTCATTGACCTTTTTTTTCACGAATAAACATTATGTTTTTAATAAAAAATACTGAATCCGTGATGTTTTTGTTCTTTAACTACATGAGTGAAAAAAATCTCATTATTTATTGAACACCCGTTAGGGTAGATTAGGATGTCACGTTTTGCTCTGCTCTGCCTTCGAGGGTTTGATCTAGACTGACCTGGGCCGTGTCCGGGGTTGGTGAGGATTTGCTGGAAGAGACTTTCGGTTTATGGTGGTCTTGCAGAGCCATTGCTGTTGCGTGGCGTGGCAGAGCTCTCTAGCAACAGGCGGGGGGTGGCAGTGGGCCCACAGTCGGTTGCGATTCGTTGGTGGTGGGATTGATTATAGGTAGAGGGTCCACGTTTGGTCGTCGTTGGACAGCACGTCTCGGATTGAATTGGTCAGATCATATTGTTGCAGGCGATCCTCGAGTTCCCGGCAGTTGCATAAGAGGTGTTCAACAGAGAGTCGGGTGTTGGTTCGCTAGAGATGGTGTGACCGTGAGTAACTCTCCTGTACCCCACCCGAAGTCGGGAGACTGTTCGCTGTTCTGTCAAACTGGCTCAGTCAGACCAGTAGTCGTCAGATCCCTTATCCTTCTGTGGAACGGATTCCACATGTTCATGTTGAATTCTCTGTATATGTCGATTGATGGTATTTCTGCTGATAATCGGGTTCGGGCATGTCTGTACTGTAGAGCTAGCCAGTCGGCATCTATGTTCCCGCTGATGCCGCAGTGGCCAGGGATCTAGCACAGTGCAATCAGCGGGTCTCGGTGAGACTCGATGTTTCGTCTGCGTCTTTTTTAGCCATTGTCACTGCGATGGCTGCGGCTTCCACTGTGAAGTTTGAGCAAGAGGATGGGAGGTGGAAGGAGAGCCCGTTCCCCAGTCCGATAATACCCGCATGGACGCCGTCGTCAGCCTTGGAACCGTCGGTGTATAATTTAATGTGTTGTGGGTATTTTCGGTTGATGAGTTGACTAAATTTTAGTATGATACTGTTTGAGAGGTCACCGGCCTTTATTGTACGGATCGTGGTCTTATGCGATGTAGTCGGACGATGGTTGGGAGGGGTTTGTTGGTGAATGTTGGCTGCGAAGGTGACATTCGTTACCCGCTGTCCTCTCGAGGAAATGTAGTACCCGTTTGAGGGCTACCCTGGCTGCTTCCCAGCGGCAAGGGAGTACTCCGGCCTCGACACAGGCTGCTTCGGCAGGGGTGCTTGGTAGTAGTCCGGCGGCGAACCGCTTCGCTCCGTGGTATAGTGGCCCGAGGATGGTGGAGAGCCTATCTAAGTTTTGGCATGTGAGTTCGATCTCGTCGAAAATGGTACATCAGCGTGAGTTTTCTGTCCATTGAGATTCCGAGAATGACTGGTTCCTTCCAAAAGGGTACCTTGGTGTCGTTGAAGTGGATTGGCTATGAGTTCACTAGGCGGTGTGTGCCGCAGCAGTAGGTGATGGCGCATTTTTCGGCTGATATATTGAATCCTGCAGCGAGTGCCCATCGGCCGACGGCGGTTTTCCCCAGGGCCACCAGGATGATGCCGTCAGCATAAACGAACACGTTGGTAGCGCAGCGGAGAGCGAGTTCATCCTGACGAGGAATAACATCACGGCAAGTACTGGGCCTTGCGGCACTCAGTTTCTCTCACAGAACACTTGGGATAGGGTCCCGCCTATACGGACCCGGAAGCGTCGGTTGGTGAGGTAGGTCTGGATGAATGTGCCGAGGTTTCCCTGCAGACCTCATCGTTTGAGGTTTTGGAGCCCGCTGTCTTTGTGTAGAATTTCTGACATGGCCTTGTCGAGTATTTCCCCGAGGGATCCTAGGCGGGCTCCAGTACCGAGTCCTTTTCGGAAAGCGAACTGGCGTTGTTCAAGAAATTTGTGGTCTTCCAGACATGTAGTCAGTTGCCGGTTGACCATCCAGACTTTCCAGAGTTTTGGCGGTGCAGGACAGCAGGCTGATTGGCCGAAAGTCGTTAGTGGTACTGTACCCTAGCATTTTTTGGGAATGGGAACTATGTGGGCCAGTTTCTTCTAGGAAGGTCCCATCTTCCCAGATTGCGTTGAAGGAGTCCAGGAGGGCTGTTTTGCCTTCGGGAGGGAGGTGTCGGAACATCGGGTATCCCACCCTGTCGGGGCAGTTGGATTTTTCGCGCGTGGTGCTGAGGACGGCGGCGGTTAAGCGTGTAGGTGGTCGGTGAGGCCTGCAGTCTCCTATTGCGCTGAAGGAAAGTAGCGGGCAGGGCTTCATCGGTGTATAAGGTTTGGAAGTGTCGTCCTATTCTGTCAGCTATTTACTCGGGATCAGTGATGGTCGTGTTGTTGACCGATAGGGAGTAGCCGGTTTGTCGACGTTTTCCGCTGAGCACGTTTACTCGTCTCTACAGTTCGGCAGTTGTGGAGTCCGGGTGGATGCCGTCGACAAAGCTATTCCAGTTGTTTTCCTTGGCTGTTGGGATCGTTTTTCTTGCGGCGTTTCGGAGTGAAGTAGTTTGCCCTTTAGTCCCGAAAGAAGTGATCTAGCGTAGTTTTTTGCATGAGGCTTTGATGGCGGTGGCGACTTCCGGACTCCAACAGTGAACGGCGTGGTGGTGCTCCACTGGTTCGAGGGATACTTTCCCCTGTTGTGTTGACCAAAATGTTTGGGAGTTCAGTCGGCAGGTCCAGCAGGGATCCTTCGTCGTAAAGCCAGCGTCTGCGCCGGGTCGTGTTGGGTGGCGGCGGTTGATGTTTTTTTTAGGATCGTTGGCCGGCACACATCCCGGCGATAGATCTGGAGGCGAATGTGAATCTCGTTCGAATCCTAAGCTGCAGCGGAGAGCATGTAGCCAGAGATAGAAGCTGTCCGATCTGCGCCACAGAGAAAGAGATTGTCCGAATCAAAACAATCAACAACATCTCCTTTCCGGAAGCCCGTAAATTGGTCAAACCAAACGCATCTGCTAGATCAACATCCTATGCCAATGCAGTCAATAGTCGACTTAACGCTTCCCAAGATGACCACGACAGAACAATATCACGAATTCGCAAAGGGGTGGAGTTTCTAAAAACGACTAAATTAGCTACCCATAACACCGATAAAGACGCCATCATTAAGTTCTTGCAGGAGGAACTACTTAACGAAAAAACCTCCAACAAATGCCTAAGAATTGAAAAGATCGCAATGAGAGATGCGTTCTCCGGACTAAAAGGCAAATCTCTGATCAAAATTACCCACAAAACACCAAAAGAACTAGCAACAGACCAAATCCGCCACAACAAAAACTCAAAAATACAACAAACCGTAACAAATCAAACTGGAACAACCACTCCCGAATGCAATCAAAACGAACCAAAACAAAAGCAGAGTAGCAAATCCAGAAGTCCATTGTAAACGACAACTTTACCGGTACAGTACCTGAAAAAATAACACACACACCCCCTCTCCCATTGAAGCAAAACCAACATCAAACCAAAATGCTCCCCAACAAACAATGTACGTTGAATAAGCCTTTGATACAACAGAATAAGCTGAACAATGACTAATTAAGCGATTATCCAGCAAAATTGTTCTTTGGGTCTATTCAAAACATCTGATCCCAGATATCGACATCTCAGACTAAAACCATCCCAACAAATGCAACAACAACACATGATACAGCTCAACCCCCGAATTATCACAGTACTCAAATACATCCCGACCAAGACGCACACCAAGAAACAATCTAAAATAAGAATTCATGTACCCGTCATCTCTACCTCGGCACAAAAACACCGAAAACGTAAGCCGTCCACGCACTAAGAAGCCCTCTCTCCTGCACCAGCCCCTACCGCGGATGTACAGAGCTGCATCGACGAGCTTTCGGCGGCTGCCGGTGCAGGAGACCCGGCTTCTCCCCGGGTAAGTTCTGCTGCAACTTTCCACAATCACGAATAGGAAGCCCAGAGATGAAGGTGACCTCGATATTTTGTCCGGTGATGAGCCTTTTCATTCATAACATTTTATCGTATACAGGGGCGCCGGGTGATCCTCCTCGAGCCGGCAGAGGTTCCTACAAACGATTTCGTAGTACGGCTCTAATGTGGGTCGGCAATACACCGGGTAACGCTTGTGATGTTTGTGTTGTAGGTCCCGTGTTTGTTTACTCAGGGATTAGGTATGCTAGGGACGTATAGAGAAGGTCGCGTGTTACCAGTACATCTCTAACTGACGTCACAAACACAGATGCCACTATTCGCTAGCCCAATACGTCAGAGATGAGTGTCTAACATGTAGTGATTGTACATGAACCGAGACATCACACGAATAAAATCCTACCCACATCCATTCCTGTAAACCAAGGTTTGGTTGATACCTTCAGGATGATAGAATGTAGCCACCGTCCTAACTCTTTATTGCTCCACGATGTCTGCCCACTTTCTACCGTCCTCTGATGATAGATAATGGAAAATTCATTGAAGCAGTTGGGTCTTTCGTGGATGTCACCTTCTAAAGCGCCCGCCTTAGCTAAAGAGTCTGCTTCTTCATTACCCGGAATGAAACCTATGCGAGCGAACCCAAACTAAGCTAATCTTGTGAGATCTTACAGACAAAGCGCGCAGGAGGTTTCGCCGAACGAAGGGCCTCTATTGAGCTGAGGCTGTCCGAAACAATAAAGTAATCCTTTTCATACTGTGTTGCGTTTCGGCTTCGCCTCATCAGAAACCAACACTAACTTATTGTCGGAATAGATTAGCGCCGGCTTGACGCAAATTCCTTAAAACTAAAACACACTTTGTGTTTCAATCGAACGACTGATCAAACGTGATGTCCCGTTCGAGCAGAAGTTCTGTTTATGTCGATGAGACACAGTGAAACCGCAACACAGTATGAAATAAGGATTTGTGCCCTCCTGTACAAAGACTGGTTTTTACCAACAAGTTTTCACCCTAGCGAGAAATTTTGGTTTTTACCAAATTTTCCTCCTTAGGGTGAAATATAGCATAATAAAGTAATGATCGGTGGGCAATCAATAATCAATAAACAAAACAAAAGTATCAATAATCTCAAGGGGATATTTCTGTGAGTTCTGCTATGTAAACTGAAGCAGTATCATTGAGTTTGAAAAAGGCGGTGAAGTTTTGATTGAATATACCGAAGCCGTTGGAGCCGTCGCGTCTGAACCCGTCGGTGTAAAACATCTTGTTGCAGCCGAATTCTCGAAGTTTAGGGTAAATGATCTTGACTGAAACAATTTTGTTGATTTTTCTGCACCTCCGTCGACACATACGTCGATTTCGGCATAAAATTAGAAAAATATTTTACAAAACACGTTTGAGATGAAAGGTAAAACTAAATAAAATGGTAATTTATGGATTGGATTTTAAATTTTACTCGGATTGGAACCAGAGTAAGTTTTATTTACTGAAGAATATTAATCATGAGTGAGAATGGGCTTATATTTAACGGCACCAAAAATAATTTTAATTAGGACTATGGTTAAAGCCCTCTTTAAAAGCTGCAACATGTTTCAAATGAATTATTGGTATCCTATGACAATGAAAATATATATTTGGAAATGTTTGAATAAGTTTTAATGCTCAGATCTCTTAAAAATATATCGAGAGTATATGCTATCAAAACATGCCAATAACGAATTAGTTTTTTTCCCAACTCAACCCCTGAATATAGATTTCCTTCATAGTAAAATGCAACCGAAAATAGCCCCTCTAGTGGTGAATAGCAGAAACTGGTAGTCTCAATCCCGATTATTAATTGTAGTTCGATAAAATATCAAAAAACCATAATCATACTCTATTTAAAACCCAATTCGAGATATTTTCTGTAGCCTTTCCAATCAACTTAAATCAAAGTGTATTGCTTACGTTAAAATATAAAAAACTCCAATTTATGAGCGTTTTAGTATAAGCAAGCTTGGTAAATAAAGCTCACTCAAACATCGTCTTGATGTATCAGAATACGAAGTAATTATGTTTCGGAAAATCATGGAAGATGGAAAAAAAATATGTTAAATTTTGCAGTGTATGGTGTTTTTGGCGCATTACTTCATTTTAGTATGTCGTGTAGCATATTTTTCAAACAGCCCAATCTTGATCAGTTTCTTTGTAGTCCCACTTCATATCATATTCCCTACTATGAAAGAAGTTTTTGGATGTCTTTCAGATTCTACGAATCTCATCTTAATGAATGTGTCGAAGAACACAGTTGAATCAGAAGTATAAGAGAAATTGACACGGTTAGGATAATACGAAGAAGAATTGATATGTTGTGCCATATATATATATATATATATATATATATATATATATATATATATATATATATATATATATATATATATATATATATATATATATATATATATATATATATATATATATATATATATATATATATATATATATATATATATATATATATATATATAATCGAAGTACAAGGACTTCTAGACTTATCGCATGAGTCAAGTGCTTGCAACCCAAAGCAATACGCAAAAAAACAATATTGGATTCGTTCAGTTTGATGAAGTGTATGTTCCCAGCATTGTTAGGAAAATAATATTTCATTATTTAAAGATCACTCTATCAGACAGGTCGTGTATTTGCAAAGAAATATTGAAATATCATAATTTAAATTGATTTTCTAACCAACCAAAAGACCGGGTAAAATCCGTATTTGAACCACCATTACCTGATTTTTACATTTTAGTTATTGTAACTCGATAAGCAATCAGTTGTTATCGTCGTTATTATTAAGGAAGAGAATCTTTCAGCGTCCATAAAAAGTTAGTACCAATTTGATGGCATATTTGAACACAATTAATTGAAAATCCAATAAATTGTTAATTTAAATAAAATGTACAAATATATCACAATTACCGATTCCTCTTGGCAATCGGGTAATAGTTTCCGATGATATTTTTGATCTATAATGCTTGCGAGAATCTTGATTAGTTTGAAGCAATTAGAGATGAATTAGCGATGTTCAGTCTCAAAAACACCTAAAAGAATCTAATTGCATTCATAAAATCAAACAAATTTGGAGAATCTTGGCAATAATCGAAGCAAACGTATGAAGTGTCTAAAATATGTAAGGATTCAAATCAGGTTGGTTACCATATTGAAAAAGCTTGTTTGATACAGCCATTCGCCACTAGACGCCGCTAATATTCTGCTTCAATCGAGTTGGTGCTTGAATTCACGGAAGTGCGATGACCATCTCGCACCAATACATGCGCGTGCTTGAAAGTAAATACCGCCGTAGCTGAGCTGTCATTCATTATAATCTTCCTTTGCAACGTGAAAATTGCTGACGAAATGTGCTGTTGATTTTTGCCACCTATAAAAGTGTTTATTTTCGGTTAAATTGACACGGAAGCTAGCCGGAGTTGGCTCTATTCAGTGCACAAGCAGTCGAGGAAGAAACTTTTGGAAAAATTTACATCATTCGCTTGAAATGAACAGCGTTACGACGAACGACTTGCACCGACTGCCGGAGACAATTAACTTCCCTGCGGAGGAGGAAAAAGTGCTGCAGTACTGGAGAGACGAGAAGGTCTTTGAGACATGTCTGAAGCAATCCAAGGGAAAACCAAGGTAGGTCAGTTGAATATATTTCACATGCAGAAGTAACGTAATGTGTAAATTGATTGGTGTAGGTATACTTTCTATGATGGACCGCCGTTCGCTACCGGTCTGCCCCATTACGGTCATATTCTGGCAGGCACGGTGAAGGACATCGTTACTCGGTATGCGCATCAGCAGGGTTACCATGTGGAACGACGTTTCGGTTGGGATTGTCACGGGCTGCCGGTTGAGTACGAGATCGATAAGACGCTAAACATCCGTGGTCCGGATGATGTCGCTAAGATGGGCATCAAGGCGTACAACAACGAGTGTCGCAAGATTGTTATGCGCTACGCAACGGAGTGGGAGGAAATTGTTGGTCGGATGGGACGGTGGATCGATTTCAAGCACGACTATAAGACGCTTTACCCGTGGTACATGGAATCCATCTGGTGGGTGTTCAAGCAGCTCTACGCGAAAGGAATGGTTTATCAGGGGGTTAAGGTGATGCCTTATTCAACGGCTTGTACGACTGCGTTGTCGAATTTTGAGTCCGGTCAGAACTACAAGGAGGTTACGGATCCGGCGGTCTTTGTGTCGTTTCCTATTGTGGGCGATAAAGACGATGTAAGGTTTAATTGGATTGATTATGGTCCGATTTGTAATAGTTTGCATTGATTTTAGGCTGCCCTAGTTGGTTGGACCACCACCCCGTGGACGTTACCGTCTAACTTGTCCTGCTGTGTTAACCCGGAGTTGATTTATGCTAAAGTTAAAGAACTTAAGAGTGGAAAAGTTTACATAATGATGGAGTGTCGCATAGAATCACTTCTTAAAGGTCCAGAAAATTATGAAGTGCTTGAGCGTTTCCCCGGCAAAGAGCTGGCAGGGTTGAAATATGAGCCGTTGTTCGATTATTTCGGGAAGTATGAGCATGTGGCATTTCGAGTTCTAGTGGACGGTTATGTTACGGAAGATTCCGGAACTGGAGTGGTACACCAAGCGCCGTACTTTGGCGAGGATGATTATCGCGTTTGTTTAAACAACGGTGTCATTACTCGGGATCAGGAAATCGTTTGCCCAGTTGATCCGAGCGGTAGGTTTATGGATCCAGTTTTGGATTTTAAAGGTCAGTATGTAAAGGATGCGGATAAGAATATTATAAAGCACTTGAAAGAGAAAGGACGATTGGTTCATGCGACGCAAACCAAGCATAACTACCCATTCTGTTGGCGATCGGATACCCCGTTGATTTACAAAGCTGTTCCTTCGTGGTTCATTCGAGTGGAACACATGAACAAACAGTTGATAAACTGTAGCTCGCAGACCTACTGGGTACCGGAGTATGTGAAGGAGAAGCGTTTCGGAAATTGGCTACGCGATGCTCGTGATTGGGCTATCAGTCGTAATCGTTACTGGGGTACACCAATTCCGCTGTGGATTTCACCAGATGGACAAGAAATAGTTTGCATTGGAAGCATCGAAGAATTGGAAAAGTACTCTGGTGTGAGAGTGGAAGATTTGCATAGGGAGAGCATTGATCACATCGAGATTCCGTCAGCCGTTCCAGGAAACCCACCGCTTAGACGAGTGCCTGAGGTGTTTGACTGTTGGTTCGAGTCCGGTTCAATGCCTTTCGCTCAGAACCATTATCCGTTTGAGAATGCTGCCGATTTTCTCAGCAACAGTTTTCCCGCCGATTTCATTGCAGAAGGAATAGATCAAACGCGCGGTTGGTTCTACACTTTGCTGGTCATTTCGACGGCGCTGTTCAATAAACCACCGTTTAAGAATTTGAACTGCACTGGGTTGGTGCTGGCATCCGACGGGCAGAAGATGAGCAAACGTAAGAAGAATTATCCGGATCCGATGGAGGTGGTCAACAAGTATGGAGCGGATGCGCTTCGACTGTATCTCATTAATTCGCCGGTGGTGCGGGCTGAAAATTTGCGGTAAGTTTCATGTCGGATTAGCTGTTTTTAACTATTCTAATAACATTCTCAATTCTAGATTTAAGGAAGAAGGCGTCAAGGACATCATCAAAGACGTTTTTCTGCCGTGGTTTAACGCGTTTCGGTTCCTGCTGCAGAATATCGATCGCTTCGAGAAGGAAGACAAAGTGGTTTACCGTTACGATGCGGTTCGTCATGCCGAAAATCGTTCGACGAACGTTATGGACGTTTGGATTACGTCGTTCAAGGAGTCGCTTTTGGACTTTTTCGCTAAGGAAATGAAAGCCTACCATTTGTACACGGTCGTTCCCCGACTGACCAAGTTCATTGATCAGCTGACTAACTGGTACGTACGGATGAACAGGAAGCGTATCAAGGGAGAATTTGGTGTGCAGGATTGCTACCACGCATTGGACACGCTGTATGATGTACTGCTCGCTATGGTTAAAATGATGGCTCCGTTTACTCCGTATCTAACGGAATTCATGTTCCAAAGGTTGAGGCTTCTGAACAAGGATACCATTGAAGGTAGTGTGCACTATCAAATGATGCCGACGTCGAATAAGAGCTACATCAACCTTCCGATTGAGCGAGCTGTTTCCAGAATGCAAGCCGTTGTTGAGTTGGGTCGTGTCATGCGTGACAGAAGAACCGTCCCGATTAAGTATCCACTGACAGAGGTCATTGTGATTCACCAGAGCACGGAATATTTTGAGGATATCAAATCATTGGAAAGCTTTATCTTGGATGAGCTGAACGTGCGAAAAATTACCTTCAGCTCCGATAAGCAAAAGTATGGTGTTAAGCTGCGGGCAGAGCCGGACCACAAAGTATTAGGTATACGATTGAAGAACGATTTCAAACAAGTCATTCTGGCGGTAAAGGCATTGACGGATGAGCAAATCTCGGAACAACTAAAAGTAGGACATTTTACCGTACTAGGACATCGCATCGAACTGGAGGAACTAAGGTTGATGTACCAGTTTGACGAATCCCAAGCTGGAGGTCAGAACTATGAAGCTCACAGCGATAATGACGTTCTGGTTCTGCTAGACATGACGCCCAACGAGGAACTAATGAAGGAGGGAGTCGCTCGTGAAATAATTAACCGCATTCAGAAGCTCAAAAAGAAGGCCAAACTTATCCCAACCGATCCGGTTCTAATTTATTACACTGTTAGCAAAGATGGCGATATCAAAAGTGTCGCAGAGAGCCACCAGGAGTTCATCGTCAATACGGTTAAGTCCCCGTTTGTGCCCTATGGGCCGGAAGCTATTTCGAAAGAAGTTTTAATTGAAGAATCGCAAGAGCTGAAAGGTGTGCAACTGAATATCGTAATTTGCTCGACTAAGGAACGTCCGGTTCCAGCAAGTCCGTGGATAAATTTGGTTCTCGATGAAAAGATTGTACCTCGCTATCAACGGACACTATCGCGAGCGGCTACCGTTCTGCTGAAAAATGTCAAGGGCGAAATGCTAACGCTTGAGCAATTGCACGCCGAGATTCATTGCTTGTTTGGATTGAACGATCAGAGTTACAACATACTGACACCGGAAGGGCAGCCATTGGCGACTGTGGATCTCAAATTGAATCAGAAATCTTTGTATATTACCCGCGGGACGGTGACGCCTTCGGGTTGGAAACCGACAAATGTGCCATGCAGCGTCTTTCGTAATGTGGAAGTCAATGGCAAGCAAGCGACCGTGTTTGAGGAGAACCCCGTTGGAGTGAAGCTCTGTGTGGAACAAGTTCTAAAAGAGATGTTTCCCAATGCTGGGTTGAAGGTGAATTAGATGGATTAAGACCTGCTGGTTAATAAGCTGACATTGTAGTGATTGAAGGATTTTATTGAATTCAGTCCGCTAATAAAACTTTTTTCCTTATCTTTTATCGATGCGATTGGTTGATCAAGTATTATTATTCCGAATTACTAGAGTCCAATGACATTCACATAAAGTTACTCATTTTGAAAATAGATTTTTTTACCGAAGCCAGGAGGGCCGTGTTACATCATTCGACTCACTTCGACGAGATAGGAAGACGAAGTGAGCCTGAGCCGCTTCTGCTAAGATCCTTAGATTCTAGCAATCAAAGATCTAAGTAATTAAATCATCATAGCCCAACCGAAGTGCCAACTAGCACGTCACGATTGACACCAGTAACTTCCTGATTACAGCATATTGGTAATGACAAACGTCAGCGGACAGGACATGGGCCCCAAATTGGACGACGACTTTGGGCTGACAGTCATGCTGTTCTGCTCCCAGAGTAAGGAAGGGTGACACCGTCATCAAACGGTGAGTAGGCCATGGGTGCGACTGCTTCCGTCCCGGTAAAACCTGGTCAGGTCTCCAGGTACGTTCGAAGTTCGTCACCAGACTCGGTGGTCGTAGGTTCAGCTGTAATATACCTGATTAACGCCGATCCGGCTCTGAATTCGATCCCCACGAAGGATCGTGTTCAACCCTCGATTGACCTCACTGCTTGCATAGATAACCAATCGATCATAACACTTCCCATAATCGCAGTCAATCCCACGTTCTATGGGATTCCCTATATACATGGGACTGACTTCCGATTATATGCAGAATAGGCGAGTGCATACAACGAGTTGAGATAGCGGCCTGGAGGGGGGCACCAGCATGAAGACATCCAAAAAACTAAATGTGATTGGAGAGGCACTGGGAGCAAAGGAAAACACGATTGCGGTTGCAACTTGCAAGGAGCGGTAAGCTGCAGAGATCACCGATAGCCACAGCGAGTGCCAACAGCGGGTTGGTACAGAGTGAGCAACCAGAAAACCAACGGGAGATGGGGTTACTGAATCGAGTGTTCACTCCAAGACCAAATAGCGAAATTATCTAGAATGATTCACATCTTGGGAAGTCGTACTTGACGGAAGTGAGAAAAAAGATCAACGAGCTTTATAAGTTTGTGAAGGACAAGCACAAAGTGCACACCAAGGTGAAGCAGCTAGTAGAGAATATTAAATCACCTGTAACAGCTGCTGAACGTGAGCAGAAGGCGCTCTTGATAAGAGCTGAATCAGCCGTAAAAGCTCTGATGCAAGCCGCAGAACACGTAATGGCAGTCACTACAATACTCGCTCAAAGAAAAGTGCGCCGATTATGAGACCAGTATTTAGATCTGTTGTGAAGTGCCTTAATCTAAGTATATAACATATCACTATTGATGAGTGGTTATCGCTATTGAGATACACACTCTTCCCAATAAGGCACACCGGTTCATCGGCTTCTTCATTTTCTACTACACTACAATGTCCTAAAACCCAGTATAAATTGACATGATTTTTCTGCACCGATTGTCGGACTGCAAGAATACACAACCCTTAATGCATTGAGCACAGCCTATCTAAGAAAATGCTGATATATGCATACCAGTTCTTTCTTTACAGACATACGTAAGTGCAATGGCATATATTTCTGCCTGAAACACTGTCGGCCGGTGTTTCACGGGGATGCTAGCGTTTATTCCTTGTCCTGTAATACCAGAACCTGTCAAATTATTCATTTTAACTCATCTTTCTAGAAAACTACTGAGCCTGGGCGGAGACTAGGGCCACCTTACTCCCAGGTTGACTGTTCAGTCTCAGTAATTTTGTAGGTAGTTTCAAGGCTTGGCATCGTGGTTCAAAATCACTGTATTTTTAGAGAAGCTCTATCCTTTCTCATCTTATTAAATCGGCGAAACGGGATAACATTAATCATCAACTATTTTCGCAATCCGCTAACATTTTTTCAAAGCTGAATGTTTGTCAAAAATTTCCTATGCTGATCAAAAAAAATTCTATCAAGATAACATCACATAACATTGTGAATCCAATTCGTAAAGAATGAAAGGTGAGTTTGGAAT
Organism: Topomyia yanbarensis; assembly: GCF_030247195.1. Classification (NCBI taxonomy): domain Eukaryota; kingdom Metazoa; phylum Arthropoda; class Insecta; order Diptera; family Culicidae; genus Topomyia; species Topomyia yanbarensis. The sequence goes on along the minus strand of NW_026683226.1, from coordinate 14,941 downwards.
CAACCACTCTCGAATACAGGCAAGGAACAGGTGTGTATCCAATATGTGAAATAATTCGTGATCAAATAATTTAGAGTAAACGTCATGCAATTCCACTACTACTTTGCGTTAAACCACAAACCTTGACATGTTGTTCACTCCATCCAACAGTACCCTGCAACCAGACACTTATATAGATGACCCAATCCTTCACAAACCGGATGGGATTATCAGAAATGTTGACCGGGCTGTAAATATGCCCCAGAAGGTTACGGTTCAGGACAGCCATATTAGAATTGTAATCAAATCGTTAGTATCCTGTTAAGTGCATCTAATTCCTGTACAGACTAGGCAGACTTGGTTTTCCAAGTTCTCGTGGTTTATCGATGGATGGGGAAATGAGTAATAAGAAGGTAGTCTCAATACAGAAGCCACCTCAATTGGATTTTGCTTTGACTAAAAACTAAGATTTGGCAAGATGTTTTTGAAGTTTGTAAACATTCTTTCTAGTGGTAATAACTTATATTTTTTCAATTATAATATTAACTTTCAATGCTCCTTATTTTTCAGTCGAGTTGCTGTCTTCTGCTTGCCAGTTTGGTTTTCTTCTGTAGCTGTTTCTCCCAGGGGACTAGCAAGGATATGTCGATGTACAGGCTTTCACAGTAGTAAACATATGGTGGGCCTAGCTTTCACATTTGTTGTTTTGCTTTTTACAACGGCCTGGAAAAAATGACCGCTTTTCAGCGACCTGGTTTCTTCTGGGTCGAATTCGAACATCTTCTACTTGCTGATTTTGACCTTGTCATTAATCTGTGGAAGTGTGAATAATCGTATGCTGTTAGCGGCACAGCTTTGAAGTAGCATCTCTAGTTTTATCGCACACTACAAGTTCATTCTATATTTTAAGAAGTGCTTAACGAGTGCCTTAAAACCACAATTGTTACAAGGGCCCTTTGCAAAATCGATATAACGGTAAATGTATCTCCATGATTGGCATAACGCTTCACGGGTTTAAACCAGCGATGCCAGATTCTCGCGACATTAAATCCGTAGATTTGCTCTGCACTCAACAAAGAAACAAAAGTATTACAAATTAGGTTTTACACCAACCGGCATAACCCCACAAAATGATGAACTTCGTTTGACAATTCTCGGTGGTTTGTTTACATAGGAGTTACGTGAGTTCGAATGTGACAGATGAGCACCCGTTGCACTCGAACTCACGCAACTGACAAAGTAAACAAACCACCGAGAATTGTCAAACGTGAACTTCATTCAGCAAGAGTTCATTCGTGTCGTCATCTTGCAGAACTCAATAGTGTTTTTCACCCCATTCAGGGATTGTGTGCCCAAACTCAATTCCAAGTTAAAGTTATATTCATTAATGAATTGATATTTAGTACTCTACAAATGCTTCTTACTAGTAGGCAGCATTTTCAAAACACAACAGCAGTAAAAAGTATTTTAAAATAGCAGTCCAACCGACTTATTCAAGCCGCACTGTTAAGGCCTACTTGTAACCTAAAAATTAGCAATGCTGAAAAATTTCTTAAAATTACATTACACAATGGATGAAAAGTATTTTTTTAGTCCACATTGTCCTTGTAAAGCTCCAAAATTTGTATTTGACAATATCTATAGAATTGTTCAGTCTAGTCGAGGGTTCTAACGTCGCTCATGTTGTTCGTTCAGGAACCATTCTTGTTAGTTCTACAGTAAGAATACAAGTTTTCAAAATATTTTTTATGCCAGTAATTGTGAGATATCGTGATATTAGTTCCGTTCCTTTGCACAACAAATCCGTATCGCACCTTCGAGCGTTATATGGAACAACAAATTTGAAATCCCATCGCTTGGTTTCAACCTATTTAATGTGAGATATCTCTCTGATTATTCTTTTTTAACCATCGTTATCTGCCCTTTTCGTTTCGTTTCAATTAATCGTACGCTGCCTGGAAATTCACAATCGGATGGTGAGTCCGCTTGTTGTATTTTCGAAATTTATCCAAGATATATCGCAGAGTAAACGTCTGGTCCATCGTAAATCGTCTGTTTTGGTATTCACCGTCACCCGATTCAGCCAACGGGCGCAGTCTTTTAAACAGAACAGGGTATTCATAGGCGATATTGAGGATTGTTATGCGATATTGAGGATGCAGTGGATTGCTTCGTCCTGCTTGTCACTCCCGACTTTTAGATGTTCGAACGGGATTCTGTTATTGCCATCTGGCCACTTATTCTTAATCCTTATGGTTGATTGTGCTATCCCAATTTTTTGTTATATTGTTCGTTTATATGACGCTATTCAATGCGGAGCCATTGCCTTTTATATACTTACAACAAATAAAGATAAAGATTTTTTTCAATAGGCTAGTAGTATTTCCCTCGCGCGCAATTAACTATTGCGCGCGGAGCTTTTTTGTGGGGGGCATTTGTAGCAATGCCTAACGGTCATTCAGTCTGCTTATTTGATCGTCACTTCGTCCACACTAACACCGCAGCAGTTGCTTAGAATTTAACGGTCGGTTGGCTTTGTATGCTTCTTCGATTTGTTGACTACGGTCGTGAAACCTTCCGAAATGTCCCACATCAAATTGCACCACGGAAAAAAACGCTGTAAAAAATTACCAAGTTTGTCAAACTTTCAGACAATGCAATACCCAAGTAACCAATAAGCATTAAAACGTAGCCTAATATCTGCTTTAAATCCACATATAAAGCTGTCCTAAAAAGCCGTGAAGCCCTAAATACTTATATAATGCTGATATTTGTTACGTATCGGTTTCGTAACGTTTACTTGTGGTGGTGGGGCCACACTGTACTCACCAGCTATTAGGGTCGTTTCACGGTTGTCTCCTGGAGAAATTCACACTGGGCGGACTTTTCTTCCCACACTATGGTCACTGAGCGAATCGTAATTAATTTTCGGCGGAAACAAGTACCAAAAAGGATTACACTATAAACAAAATGGACGACACAACTTGTATATATAGACCATACACTATTTTATTAATTTTTAAATTTCAAGCAAAAGCCAGAATGGCTACAAAAAACAAAATAATTTTACTTGCACTTTTATTCCGCAAAAAAACCTTTTTCTTTCGATACCGTTGCGGCCGTGATGACGTTGGTCGACTTGCAGCTGGCTGGATGAGGCTCGGGCTTCGACGGTGGTGCAGTAACGTACGGACGATAGCGACGGGGGACTCCTGAAGAAGCAGCAACTCGGCCTATTTGTAGCGGAGGCCTGCGTTTCACTTTTGGGCCCGGAGAGTGGTACAATGCGCACTTTATCTTCTACACGAGTGTCTAACACTAAGTCGAGTGGGATTTACAACGTTTTCGGTCTAGTAGAGCCTACCCTCCGGTACTTGGGTACTGGCCTCTACAATGGCGTAAAAATATTGCCAATCACTGACCGTTCTTGCACTCGCGTCGTACTAGTACACTACACAGAAACCGGTAACCACACTTATCCCACTCGACTGGCCGGACAGAACCTTAACGTTCGTGTGGTGGTTCTGAACGGCGAAAACAAGATCCTACAGATCAGCTTATATCACAAGACTTTTCTTACGATGGAAACGCGCGGTCAAGTATCTAGTGACTCGCTGCTGCTAGTCTTCACTCCTCCGGGCCGGTTAACTATTAGAGACCGCATTCCTTTTTCGCGGTAGATTTTATCCTTGCCCTGTCCGTTTTCCAAAATATACCCACCGCGCCTCCTCGCATCCCACCCCGCATTTGATGACGGTGATGATGAGATGACAGGACGATAACGGTTGACATTTACAAAAATTTTATCGTTTCGGTTGGTGTCACGAAATATGCTCAAATTTTAGTACAATGTATTGACATGCTAAACGTGCGGTACTTGTTTCCTTGATTTTTTTTATAATGAACAATTATAACGAATATAATAACAAAATGAATAATAAATAAACAAGCAAAATAAATAACAAATATAAATAAATAAATAAATAAATAAATAAATAAATAAGCACATAAATATATAAATAAATAAATAAGTAAATAAATCTCTGAACAAATAAATAACGAAACCTACATTTGACACCAACCTGGGCTATTAAGCAGAACTTAAACGCGACTCAAACATGCGAGCACGGAGTAGTAATGGTTTGACGTTTAAATTCTACTTAGACATTTACGAACAATAATTTCAAAGTATAAACAAAGAACAGGCGTCGTCAAATACACGCGATAGACCGTACACTGTTATTTATTTATACGACAAAAAAAAATAACAATATTTTCAAATATATACAAGCTGGGCTCAGTGACCAAAGCGACGATATTGTGACCTAAGAAATCACAGGTCACATATTATGCCAGAAAAGGCGAAATATAGTGCTATTACTGTGCAGAGATTGACAGCTCGTTTCTGCAGTACTAATGCTATTATATAGCAAAAGCGCACAAATGTCAAATTTGAAAGCCTTATATTGGCTCTTCTAATGCTAATAAAAAGCTTCAGTTGGTTGTCATTGTCCGCCATGATTTTAAAACCATTTCTTATGTTTCCTTTCGGTATGATGAGAAAAAAGGAAAATTTTTAAAATAAATTATTCTGTTTAAAACCGTAATTGACTCTGTTCTAATGCATTGTAATGAATATCCTTAATAGGTTTTCGTTCTCACATGATATGAATGTTTACGAAAATTACCTTTAGTAAGTCTCGAACTGAGGTACCTTGCCTCGTCCTTCACGGTAAGTGCGCTGCGTTTGCTTCCTGGACTATATTGTATATGTTCGATTAAAATGAAATATACCGAATATAATCTTCAAGAAGAGTTGCATAACAAATAAACCCACAGCATTACAATAGCATTATATCAGCTTTTTATTTGCTCTATAATGGCATTAAATGCACTTGTAAAGCTTACATGCTTTAAAGATCCTTGAAGCATGTACGCGTTATATCAGCTTTATATACGCATATAGAGCAAGCTATAATGATATATGTCGGATGTGCAGTTATGCATTATTGATGCTAATATAAAGCTTTATTGCGTTGTTGATGCTGCAATGGAGTTTCAATGCAACATTAATGCAAATGTATAGCCAATATAGTGCAATGGCTTAATGCTTATGGTTACTTGGGTATAACCCACTAGTAAGTTTTTGGCATATTTATTTTATTCAACTATAACACCACAACCTTACGCTCGCACATTACGCTTAGCTCCCCTCATTAGTTTCTGTACAACATCTAGCTTCAGCTTCTCCTGTACGGAAACCCATTTTTTCTTCATGTCTTCCTCAGATTTGACCTCCTTGGGATGCTTCCGTAGTGCCTGCTGTATTTTTCGATGTGCCTTAGTTCCGGTTCATTTCCTTGGGTACGAAAGTATGATGAATCTTTATCTACCATTTGCATCTTGTTTGGCGGTGCTATTTGTTGCTATAAAAGTACTGGATGTAATCGTTGATGATTCAATATAAGATTCTGGTTTAGCTGTCGTTGCTGGTTGGACCACTGCTTGCGTTTTTGCTTTCGGCGTTGAAGTCGAAATTTTTTTTTGGTTATGGCAAAATTCAATGTATGCCCACCGCGCTGGAGGGAATATTGCAGTTGTTTGCCTCGTCCTTAGTTCGTTTGAGGCAGCGCGTTCATTCAGTTATTTTCGATTCAAATTCAACTTCATAGATTACACAATTCACCTTTTTCTCGAAAATGTAACAGATGCCACCTTCTGCTTTTAATTTCACAGAGCTCATATAAAACACATGAATGTTTTGGTGGGTGAATGCATTAATATTGCCTCCGAGCTGAAGGCTTTAGACTCTACTTTAAACTTCAGTCAAGATGCAGATTAAAGAATGAATAAGGCGTTGAAACTGAATCCTGGTTGCGGTTAATGCAGCAGAAATGGGCAACAAAAGAGAGATTTTATACCACTGTTTTCCATAGTTGTTCGTAGAATTGAAACGTAACAGTTTGTTGGTTATATGTGCCAGTTGGTTACATATTCCAGTGTAACGAAGAAAGGAATGGAGTGTTCTATCCGCATTCTCACAACCCGGACAGCGTAGGAAATGGGGAACAAATTCCTGAACACGTCTTTATCGGCAACAACTTCGTCGTCTTGCGACATGAATCTACGGATAACGCCATCAGGAGATAAATCATGTAGTCTTCCGTCGATTGCACCGCCCTCCTTGTAGACGGGGACCTTAATCTTAACTTAATCCTGTTCATAAAGATGTGTCATGCTGTTACTGTAGATAAATTGATCTAGTGAGGTACGAGGTATGCATACCAGAGCCAAATTTCGAACATGTTGAAGCTGAATGAGATTAACGTTATAGCTGGCAATACACATATTCTCTTTTAACGTGACGTTGGTTGCTGGATAGATTTAGATAACTCTAATTGCTTTAGTAATGAAAGTTTTTCCTTGTCGTGTTGTTGATCGCTTTCACGTGTCATTCATGGCAAAGCTTTCCTCATTTTTGTTGTACCCTCATTCGTACGATGTGGACGACTGTTTGCGCCAGCTTTTGAATTAGATTTATACGAGGTAGTGAGACTTCACTGTAGTACAGGACAGTTAGGTGTAGCATAATGAATCGAGTAGATAGGCGTTACGGAACAGTTTGTTGCGTTTCGTTACCCATACTACAGCTATATTCTAGAAGATTCTTACTTCCTGAACAGAACAGTTGTGTTCATCTAATAGTGGTAGCAACCTATATATAGTTCAAACAATTAACAGTTAAGTCAGTCATCATACAAGCTAGAAGCTATCATGTCGTAGTAAAATACATTGTGTTATCTACAGAACAGTACAGTTCTTTCAGTGCATGTGCACATAATTACTTCTCCTCAATAAACCCACTGACTTTAATAGTAGTGACCGCGAGTGCTTACTGCACCGCGAACCGAACAGTTTCCCTTGTCATAAATATCCGACAGCTCTACAGACGCTTGAATGTGCGCGAACAACGACCATATCGCTCCTTTTTGACATATAACCGCTGTGAGCATTCGCCTTCTAGTTTGGTCAAGTATAAATCCCACATACCACCAGAACATGGTCAGAGGCGACGTTCGTTTCTCAGAAGGTCCTGACATCAATGACATCGGAGAAATACCCAGCTGATTTTGGATCGCGTTTTGCCATTCGGGATTTCCAGTTGTGCTTCTTAATAGCATTTCGTCTTAAAAAGTGCTACAGATATTCATATTTACATTGGGCTGCGCCGAGGTTGGTCAACCAATATTACCAACTATCAAAGACAACTGTCACAATACCCGACCAGGAGAAAATAACTGGGCAATAACCCGAGCATACTATTTTTTGGTATTAACACCAAAACTTTTGGTATTAATTGATTATTGAGGTATTAAGCAGGTATTGAAGAAACAGTTATCAATACCTGCTTAATACCTCAATGAGGTATAATACTTTATTTTAGTATTATTTATGTATTCCAGTGATTTTTTTCAAATACCAAATCAATACCTTATTGAATACCTCCATAGTGTGAATTTTGTTACTGGAAGGTTGAAAAATGTTTTATTATTATTCAGGTATTATAATAACTCGTTTTATTATCAAATAGTTATTTGTAGAACTTATCTGTGTTATTTTTGTTTGGTATTTTACCTCTTATGTAGAGCTCATTAATACCATATTGTGGTAAACAGTCGTTGGTATTGATACCTAAATTTAGTATTCCGCAATTATTTTCTTCTGCTCGGGTACTCAGTGTCCTTTTCGCTTTTACCTGAACCAGCGCCAATCGATCGACAAATCAGCTGTCAGGCTACGTGCACGAATCAAATATACGAATTAAAACAGTTATCAGGATCCAAGATATCGATTCAGAGAGGAGAAAACGTTGCCTGAATTCTATGAAATAAACAATTTATCATTTGCAGATGAGACTATAAATTAAATTCTATTCAATACGACTTTTACTGGATTTATTGATTTGAACTTCATATAATTTTCCCGACTCATTATCGCCGAAATGCGGAAGGAAGGCGTTTTATAAAGCAGGGTCCATATTCTCGAGTTGAATTTTCGATCGCTGGTATTTATTATCGCACAACGTGGTTTTGCGGATTCTCCTTTTTGTTAAGATGATTTTCCAATAGAAAAAATAACTGTCGATCATTGGCAACCTTCTTCAAAAGTACACTGAAATAAATCCGTAGATTTCCGTAGAAAAAATTGCATTTCCGTAGATGTTATCTACGGATCCGTAGATCCGTAGAAAACCTCCAAATCCGTAGATCTACGGAGATTTCCGTAGATCTGACATCGCTGGTTTAAACGTTGTAGTTTGTAACGTGGTTGTTATTTTGTAATTACGCCGTTGCACACATCAATTTTTTGAAATCAATTGCATCTGGATGCCACTTTTACATTGGAATTACCTTCGGATGACACCGGATTTGAGGTTGGTTCTATTGCGCTTTCAGCTATTACCACCTGAAATATTAATAAGATCTATATAAAATGTGTTTATTTTTTCGGGCGACTTACCTCCTTTACCAAATTATTCCCAATCAGACAGAAAACTTTTTTAAAGCAATTCTTAGCGAATGCAGTTACGTTTTCGATTTATACCTGGATGATTTTTTCAGATTTTTTAAATAATAAACAGATGGTATCTAGGGTAACGTGAAATTAGATTTTTCTTTCAGCGATGCCAGTTTTCGAGATAATTAGTCAAAGTGCGCTGTCACTTTGACACTGTACCTTTCCAGGTACAGGGTAGCTTAAAACGAGTCCTCGAAAAATCATCAGAGCATTCCGTATTAACATATTTGTATTTGGTACAGTGAACAGTGGTGACAGTGATACGCAAACCAAAAACAAACCAGCTCAAGAAAAGAGTCTTCGCCCGAGAAGAGAGACACGCCTGCCGGCCCGTTTGATGGAATACCAACTAAATCTTTAAATTTTATTGAGGGGAAGATGTTGCGTTATGTAGTGACCCCTCGTATGTTTCCTGCAGTAACATTACACAGACACACACATCATCATAACCACACAGGTAGTCATTGAAGTAGGAACAGCCAGCCGAATAAGACGCTATCGCATAAAGTTAAAGCTAAATATAAAAGTATAGAATATTCAAACCAGTGTTTTATATCATAACAAAACAGAAACAAAAAGAAGAAAAGAAGGAACAAGAGAGGAAAGAGAAACGGAAGCGTTCTCGGGTGAGGTATAAGGGCGATAAACTGATCATCGAAGCGGACGATAAGAAGCCGCTCTTTTCCAGAAAGAGAGGACCTACAGCTGAAAGAGTTGGGAGAGCATGTTGTTAAAACGAGACGCACTCAGAAAGGCGAGATGATCTTCGGACTGAGGAAGGATCCGTCAAGAGCTTGACGCTGTTTTAGCTCGTTGGTAAAACCTTGGGCAGCGAAGCCGAGTGCAAGGATCTAGACGAGATAACGACCGTAGGAGAACTGAGGGGTGCACTGATCGAGCAGTGCAATCTAGATGTACCGACGAAGATCTTGATTAGGAAGTCGAATGGATGCACTCAAACGGCGGCGTGTTACCAAGCAGATGGAGCGACGTGCAAGGGCCCGGACAGGTCTGCACTACGCAGAAAATGCAGAGAAAATGGACACGTTGCTAGAGACTGTACGAAGCAACCAAGGTGCATAACCTGCAAACCGGAGGATGGAACGACGATTTCAAATACCCTGCCGACAACAACGCGAAGACAGGCCAACAATGACGGAAATAATACAGCTTAATCTCAATTATTGCGACATTGTACAGCAACTGTTGTGACAGTCGACTACAGAAACGAAGTTCGTCGTTCCAATTATTGCAGAGCAGCATCGTGTTCCTCCCGATAACGGTAACTGACTGGTGGATAATGTAGGGATGGCGGTAACTCAAGTGATAAGCGGTTTCCCTGTCCAAGAGGTGGTGGATATCACACACGAAGGCGTCGTGATCGCCAGGATCAATGGCGTATTTGTCTGTAGCTGTTACGCTCCCCCACGGTGGAAACCGGAGTATTACAATCAGTACAATGCTGGACGCACTAACCGACTCATTAGTCGGACGAACGCCGGTTGTTATAACAGGAAACTTTAACGCCTGGGCTGTGGAGTGGGGTAGCAGGCTGACCAACGCAAGAAGTTACAGCCTATTGGAAGCCCTGGCGAAGCTGGATGTAAGACTGTGCAGTGAAGGTTTCGCTAGCACATTCCGCGAAGACGGCCGGGAATCTATCATTGACCTAACATTATTCAGTCTGTCGGTGATGCATAACATGAATTAGTGAGGTAGTGAGCAGATCACATATAACGATAAACAAGCAATCCACTACAGCATTGGTTCGCGATATTATATTGTAACGCGTAGAGTGAGGACTGGCAAGCAGAAGTGGGTAATAAAGGACTTAAACAAGGCCTTTTTTTGTGGAAGCACTTCGTGCTGATAGCCTCACTTCAATTCCGAATGCCGATTAGTTGTCGGTAACAGTAGTGAGGACGTGTGACGTAGCGATTCCGGCGTATTGGTGGAACGAAAGGCCTAGCATCCTGCGGACTGCTTGCTTAAAATCCAGAAGACGTATTCAGGGTGCAAGATCTGAAACATTCAGAGAAGAGTGTAAGGTGACATTCCGGGCGGCCAGCGCTGCCTGAGCGTGGAATAGTGCTAAGCAAGTCCATCTATTTCAAGGAGCTGTGCCGATAAGTAGACTCTTACCCCTGAAGTAATGCCTACCGTGTCGAGTTGGCCAGGCCAGGATGAAGAGTCGAACAACGCTAGCACGCTGGAGGGGCTTTTCCCGAAGCACAATCCAACCGCATGGCACCCTACACCGTATGTTGATGCAGACGGTGGAAGTGCTTGTGATAATCGGGTCTCCAACGACGAGCTCCTTATAGTAAAAGGGCTGAAAGCGAAAAAAGCTCTGGGACCGGATGATATCCCCAACGCGGCACTGAAGACTGCGACCCTGGCGTTTCCGGACATGTTCAGGATAGTCCTACATAAATGCCTACACGATGGCTACTTCCCGGATAGATGGAAGATCCAGAAGCTGCCAAAACCAGGGAAACCACCAGGGGATCCAGCATCGTATCGGCCTATATGCCTGTTGCATACTCTTGCTAAACAGTCATCGCGAGCGCGGAGAAAGCGTTGAAGTAAAAGAGAAGGGGTAATTGCTACTGCGCCGTGTTAACGATAGACATGAAGGACGCGTTCAACATTACCAGATAGGGACCGATCACCGCAGCGCTACACAGAATGCGGGTTCCGGACTATCTGTGCAAGGTTCTGGAAAGTTACTTCCAGAACTGAGTACTGGTTTACGTGTAGATCAAGGGGAAGAGGTCGATTAGGGTCATGGTGGAAGTACCTGAGGGCTTCATACTTGGCCCAACGCTCTAGAATATAATATACAACGGAGTGTTAACGCTGGAACTGCCCAAGCGAGTCGAGATCGTCGGCTTTTCAGATGACGTTGTACTGACGATAGTCGGCGAGACCCTTGAGGAGGTGGAGACGTTGATGGCAGTTAAAGTATCCATCGTGGTAACCTCGACGGCTGACGCCAAGTTGCAGGTGGCTCACCACAAGACCGAGGTAGTGCTGGTCAGCAACCGTAAAAAATCCAGCGCGATGTGATCAGCGTCGAGTGCCACTCAATCCCATCGATGCGTGCGCTGAGGCATCTGAATGTGACGGTCGACAATCGGTTAAATTACAATAGCCATGTGGACTATGTATGTGAGAAGGCAGCGTGGACAACTAACGTATTGGCAACGATCATGCCGACCATCTGAGAGGCAAGAGGCAGCAAGAGTCGTCTCCTGGCGAGTATTATTCCCATTACTGAGGTATGGCGTTCCGGCCTGGGATGCTGCGCGGAACTCAAAGTTGACAAGCACGTTTCGCCTAATGGGAGTTCGTGTCGCGAGTGCTTACAGAACGATATCATCGGAGGCGGTATGCGTTATTGTCGTGATGGTTCCCATCTGCATCACTCTGGCTGAGAACGAAGAATGTTTCCTGCAGAGGAATACACGAAATGCAAGGAGACGATTGTATACTATTCCCCCGAAAATCATTCCCCAGAAAGCCATTCCCCAGAATTCCATCCCCCAGAATGCACCACTTCCCAGAAAGTCATTCCCCAGAAGTTTTATTTTTTTATTTGATCTTTTTAACGTGCTACAGTCGTGATTCGCTGGTCGGTCCAACTAACGAATCAAATTCTTTAGTTGGACATAGACTGTGGCCCAACCAACGAATCACTACTGTTCCCACTTCCATCAAACGACATTCTTCGCTTTCGATTCGTGCACATTTGAAATGAATTGCATTGTTTTGAAACCTGAAGTTAGGATGACATTATTTGCTAATTCATGTTGTGTTGAATATTGCGATAAAGACAAAATAAAACACTGAAGTGTTTTTTCCCCAGAAAGAACTATTGTCCCGGAAACATGTAGAACAAATTTCAAAATCTAATACAGGTCTGTTTTGAGAGACATTTGGCAACAATCCATTCGCTTATCCGATTTACTCAAACATAGGAATTGATTCCTTCTTTCAAATATGAGCAGTTCATTGAATTTTCATGCCAAATGACACTCTTGCACGTAGGCTTGTGATCAACTTTTGAGCAAGACTATCCTGTTCGGCATAAAGTCTTTTGGCACAACATCTGACATAAGACATTATATAGTAGTTGGTCATTTCACCTAACAGTCGTGTAGCATAAGCACATACAAACAGACATAACACTATGATTAATTCATTGAAAATATCGATCGAAGGTTGGGGTGTTTCCGCCAAACACTATACACGGTTCCAACCACTCATTTACAAATTAGTTAACCCTCAGACCCCGGAACTTTTTTTTACTAGTGGTCTATCCCGTATATTTGCGCATATATCAGTGGCGCCATATATGGATTATAATCGTAAATGCGATCACTGTCCCAACTAAAAATATATTCAAAATGACCACTAACATTGGCGAAGAATTGTTGTCGAGTATGATATCTGTTAGTGTGTGGTATAAGAACCATTTGGCATAAACCACGAAAATATTTTCGAATATATTTTGGGTAGATCGTACATTTGCATAGGAAATATTTCCAATTCAAATGAAAGATAAACCTCGACAAACATATGATTACGCCGTTAAAGCCAACTGTCAAAATTCATTTTTAGCGGAAATTCTGGACAAACCATTACTCTCCAACCAAAGATGTTGGTAGTAAACAAAAGAGAAAGGTTTTCTCTTTCATTTAAAGCTGTGAACTGTGTGTGGCCTATAACGGTTTGTCAGGAATTTCCTTTCAAAGAGAATTTGGCAGTTGGATTTTACGCCGTAATCGTATGTTTGTAGAGAAATGCTCTAAAAACACACCAAACCGTTTGTCAAAATGAGCATTCATTTCGACTTTAATACAGATTCAAAGAATGTTCAAAAGAAGGAATCAACACCTATGATTGAATAAACCGATCAGAGGAAAATATCACAAATTTGCGTGCAAGAATTTTTTGGCATACAAAACCAAAAAAAAAACTGCTCATGATTGAAAGAAGGAACCAATCCCTATGATCGAGTAAACCGGTTGTACGAGTGGATAACATGTTTGCTTGCGAGGGGCGGCCACATTCGGCGACATGTCCTCAGCAGCTTTACACCGCACCAGTTCCTTGAATCTGGTAATGCGCAAACCTTAGACTTCATCACAAAAAAACATTAACTTTTCTGGGGAATGGGGCATTCTGGGGTATGACTTTCTGGGGAATGGAGCATTCTGGATAATGGCTTTCTAGGGAATGGTATATTCTGGGCAATGTTTTTCTGGGGAACGGTACATTCTGGGGGATGGAATTCTGGGGATTGGCTTTCTGGGAAATGGCTTTCTGGGGAATGGTATACAACCCAAGGAGACTGGTCAGAGCGGACTCGTTTGCTAAGTGACAACAAGAGTGGGACAACACGGAGAAAGGAAGGTAGTTTCACTGACTCATCCCAAATGTGTCGGTGTGGGTGCATTGGAAGCATGGAATAGTCAACTTTCATTACACAGTATTTGTCCGGGCACGGATGCTTCCGGAAGTACCCGTACCCTTTAGCCCGTAGTGTGTGATTGTGCTAGAGATACCGCCACTTGAACACAACACCAGTGGGCCCACCCCTAGGCCTGTCGAAAAGCGAGAAACGAAGGAAACGTCATGATGTGGCACCGGGCCAGCTCCGTCTGCAAGTGACACTGATGTTTGATGCTAGACAGACGAAAGATTAAAGTGTAGAGAGTAGTCGCACATTTACTTTTCTCTAATTTCTTAAATTATGTGATTAAAATTAAAATTAAATACCTAAGTGAATTTCTCTATATACTTTTGAATTGGGTCATTAAGCTATAGGCTCCGGTGACGAATGATATAGTTTTCTGTTCCATTCGATACATTTTAGGTCCAATATACATAATATAATATCATTTCAAAAAAAATTTCGTTGTAATACGTAAAAACGATTTTTTGTTTTTTAAAATAAATCTTATGTAAACATAGACAACCATACATAGAAAAACTGCGGTTGTGGTAGATAATATACTCGAAGGCGTAGTGATGGCCAGAATCATCAGTTTATTCGTCTGTAGCTGTTATGTCTCCCCACGGTGGACACAAGAAGAGTACAATTGGATGCTGGACGCACTAACCGACTCGTTAGTCGGACGAACGTCGGTATTTATAACAGGAAACCTTAACGCCTGGACCGTGGATTGGGGTAGCACGCTCCTAACGCAATGCTGTTGGAAGCTCTGGCGAAACCGGATGTCAGACTGTGCAGCGAAAGTTCCGCTAGCACATTCCGTAGACAGCCGGGGATCCATCATTAACGTAACATTATGCAGTCCGTCGGTGAAGGATAACATGAATTGGTGAGTTAGTGTACACACATAGCGATAACCAAGCG